>NC_060185.1:59467479-59474979 GCF_021184085.1 Oncorhynchus gorbuscha
GTAAGAGGGGAGAGGGAGAGAAGGGGAAAGGGAGGGAGGACGAGAAGGGAGGAAGAAAGGAGGGGGTGAGAGGGGAACAGGTGAGTGGGGGAGAAGGAGGAGGAGAGGCAGGGGAGGACGGGGAAGGAGGAGAGGGACGAGGAGATGCAGGGGGAGAGGAGAGAGGGAGGGGTACAGAAAGAGGAGAAGTAGGGGAGCGAAGTGAGGAGGAGAAACGCGAGCAGCAGACGGAGGAGGTGAGAGGATGGAGCTGTGACAGCCAGTGTTGATAATGCGTCTCACCTTTGCACTGGAAGCGGTTGAGGGGCGTGGTGAGCAGCAGGCGGTCGGCCATGTCAGGTGGTCCAGTACAGCGGGCGATGCCAGGCTCCTTGAAGCCAGCCTTCACCCACTGGGACAGCCAGCGCAGGTCACAGTTACAATACAGGGGGTTGGCACCCAAAGCCCTGGGAAACAGCGAGATATAGGAGTTATGCATCTAGTGGTCACATTTGGAAGTGCAAGAGTATATGGTGCAGGCAGGCATGTGTACATACAGACAGTCTGTAAACACGCACTGGTCTGACGTGTACATAACCAGTAGCACAAAGCCAATTCATACATTTAAAAAAGAAAAAACGTTTGCCTTGAACTTTCATTGCCTTTAATAAAACAGAGGATCTTCGTTTCTTGTCTAGTATCCCATATTTGTTTGGTTAAACTTCTTCCGTCTCTCAAGTCTCTTTCAGTGCAGAACACCCAAACTACAGAATTGCTACTTAAAACAAGAGGCAGAAAGTAACAGAGGAGCCACGTGATGTATGCCTCTTCGTGGTTATAAAACGGCTTCCTGTGGGGCCCACGCTGTTCTCTTGGCGCACCCAACAAAACATTGCTCTCCTGTGTGTGTGTGTGTGTATCGTGTGTGTGTGTGTGTGTGTCGTGTGTGTGTGTGTGTGTGACTATATTACTATTGTGTAAGACCACACACTACTATCACACTCACAGATGAGACAGAGATGTCAAATGGTTGAAGGCTCCCTCTGGTATAGTTGAAAGGTCATTTCCGTGGAGAGTCCTGAAAGAGATTGAAAACAAGAAGAGTGTCAGCGACGGGGGTGATGGCTGATGGACTGATTTCTCCACACCCCGAGGGTCCCCAGGCTCCAGACCTTCAGCATGTTGCTAACCCTTTCAAGGCCCTGCCGTGTGAATGCAGTGGGCAGTGGTGGTGTGTTTGCCTCTGTCTGGGTTCACATTCCATTAGCCGTCTCATACACACACACACACACACAGTAGACACATGCACCACACACACGGACACATAATACACACGCACGCACCACACTTACACCCCCCCCCCTCCACACCCACACTGCGTGGCGTGCCAACTCTGTGAAGTGATTTCCCTGTCCCGCAAGCCCCAGGGCCCCAGCCGCCACCCACAGGCCTGCCACAGTCAGAGGGGATCCAGGGGGCCTGACAGCAATAGAACCCACCGACCCACAGGACAGACAGTCCTACGCCTTTCAGCCTCTGCCAGACGCACCCCGGGGAGATTCTGGGTAATGAACGAGTGACAATGATGGCTGCCTGGCAACTGGTGACTAGGTAGGCCGGAATAAAGAGAGAGAGAGGGAGAGGGAGAGAGCAGGAGAGGGAGAGATAAAGAGAGAGGAGATAGAGAGAGCGAGCGGGAGAGAGAGAGAGCGGGAGAGAGAGAGAGAGAGAGAGAAACGGAGAGAGAGAGAGTGAGCGGGAGAGAGAGAGAGAGAGGGGAGATAGAGAGCGGGAGCGAGAGAGAGCGGGTGAGAGAGAGAGAGAAAGGGAGAGAGAGAGAGTGAGCGGGGGAGAGAGAGAGAGGGAGAGCGAGAGAGAGAGTGAGCGGGAGAGAGAGAGCGGGAGAGGGAGAGATAGAGGGAGAGAGTGGGAGAGAGAGAGAGAGAGAGGGAGAGAGCGGGAGAGGGAGAGAGAGTGAGCGGGAGAGAGAGAGAGAGCGAGAGAGAGCGAGCGGGAGAGAGAGTGAGCGGGAGAGAGAGAGAGAGCGGGAGAGAGAGAGTGAGCGGGAGAGAGAGAGAGAGCGGGAGAGAGAGAGCGAGCGGGAGAGAGAGTGAGCGGGAGAGAGAGAGAGCAGGAAAGGGAGAGAGAGCGGGAGAGGGAGAGTGAGTGGGAGAGGGAGAGAGAGAGAGGGAGAGAGCAGGAAAGGGGAGAGAGAGAGAGAGTGAGGGGAGAGAGAGCGGGAGAGAGAGAGCGGGAGAGGGAGAGAGAGAGAGAGCGGGAGAGAGAGAGTGAGCGGGAGAGGGAGATAGAGAGTGAGAGAGAGAGAGCAGGAAAGGGAGAGAGAGAGAGAGCAGGAGAGGGAGAGTGAGCGGGAGAGAGAGAGCGGGAGAATGGAGAGAGAGAGTGAGCGGGAGAGAGAGAGGGAGAGGGAGAGACAGAGAGAGAGCGGAGGAGAGAGAGAGAGAGAGAGAGAGAGAGAGAGAGAGAGAGAGAGAGAGAGAGAGAGAGAGAGAGAGAGAGAGCGGGAGAGAGATTACTCCTGGAGGCAAATCCCTTCTAATAGAGCCAGAGATTGGGACTGGTGCTGGACTACACTGTATAGACTGACTGCTGGGAAGAATCCAGATCAGGTTAGCAGGGAACTGGAGCTATTATACAGGAAATATATGAGGATTGGTCTCTGCTCTCTCTCTCTTTCTCTGCCCCCTTTCTTCCTCTCTGTCTCTTTTCTCTCTCTCTCTCTCTCTCTCTATCTCTCACTATCTCTCTTTCGCTCCATCCCTATATCTATGAACTGGGGGGCCTGATGGCCCTGTGGGGCTCTCCTAGCCCAGGCCCTGACGTGTACCTGCAGACTGTTGTGTTCCAACAGTCACCTCCTGGCCCAAGTTAATAAGCAGTGTTTTCAGCTCCATCTTAACAGCCCAGAGGAAGCAATAGAGAAGAAGAAAGAGCGTTTAGCTTCTGTTTTCTATGTTTTATTTATTTGGAGTTGTTTTGGAGCCGGGGGAGGAGGGGAAGATGGATGACAGGGAGGCAGGGAGGCAGGGGGCCCATTCATCACACTGCACACTGGGCGGAGGGAAGAAGGAATGGGGGAAGAAGAGAAGCAGAGGTGAAGAAGAGGGAGACAAAAGGTAGAGGATAGGAGAGAGGGAAGAGGGGGAGACGAGAGGAAAGGGCATGGAGAGAGGGAGAGGAGAATGAGAGGCAGAGGAAAGGGGGACGAGAGGCAGAGGAAAGGGGGAAGAGAGGCAGATGAAAGGGGGAAGAGAGGCAGAGGAAAGGGGGAAGAGAGGCAGAGGAAAGGGGGAAGAGAGGCAGAGGAAAGGGGGAAGAGAGGCAGAGGAAAGGGGGAAGAGAGGCAGAGGAAAGGGGGAAGAGAGGCAGAGGAAGAGGGGGGAAGAGAGGCAGAGGAAAGGGGGAAGAGAGGCAGAGGAAAGGGGGGAAGAGAGGCAGAGGAAGGGGGGAAGAAGGCAGAGGAAAGGGGGAAGAGAGGCAGAGGAAAGGGGAAGAGGCAGAGGAAAGAAGAGAGGCAGAGGAAAGGGGGAAGAGAGGCAGAGGAAAGGGGGGAAGAGAGGCAGAGGAAAGGGGGGAAGAGAGGCAGAGGAAAGGGGGAAGAGAGGCAGAGGAAAGGGGGGGAAGGGGGAAGAAGAGGCAGAGGAAAGGGGGAAGAGAGGCAGAGGAAAGGGGGAAGAGAGGCAGAGAAAGGGGGAAGAGAGGCAGAGGAAAGGGGGGAAGAGAGGCAGAGGAAAGGGGGGAAGAGAGCAGAGGAAAGGGGGAAGAGAGGCAGAGGAAAGGGGGAAGAAGAGAGGCAGAGAGAAGAGGAAAGGGGGAAGAGAGGCAGAGGAAAGGGGGAAGAGAGGCAGAGGAAAGGGGGAAGAGAGGCAGAGGAAAAAGGGGGAAGAGAAAGGCAGAGAAAGGAGGCAGAGGAAAGGGGGGAAGGGGGAAAGGAAGAGGCAGAGGAAAGGGGGAAGAGAGGCAGAGAAAGGGGGAAGAGAGGCAGAGGAAAGGGGGAAGAGAGGCAGAGGAAAGGGGGGAAGAGAGGCAGAGGAAAGGGGGAAGAGAGGCAGAGGAAAGGGGGGAAGAGAGGCAGAGGAAAGGGGGAAGAGAGGCAGAGGAAAGAGGAAAGGGGAAGAAGAGGAAAGGGGGAGAGAGGCAGAGGAAAGGGGGAAGAGAGGCAGAGGAAAGGGGGAAGAGAGGCAGAGGAAAGGGGGAAGGCAGAGGAAAAGGGGAGGCAGAGGAAAGGGGGAAGAGAGGCAGAGGAAAGGGGGAAGAGAGGCAGAGCAGAGAGAAAGGGGAGAAGAGGGAAGAAGGCAGAGGAAAGGGGAAGAGAGGCAAGAGAGGAGAGGCAGAAAAGGGGAAGAGAGGCAGAGGAAAGGGGAAGAGAGGCAGAGGGGGGGAAGGGGGAAGGAAAGAGGGGAAGAGAGGCAGAGGAAAGGGGGAAGAGAGGCAGAGGAAAGGGGGAAGAGAGGCAGAGGAAAGGGGGAAGAGAGGCAGAGGAAAGGGGGAAGAGAGGCAGAGGAAAGGGGGAAGAGAGGCAGAGGAAAGGGGGAAGAGAGGCAGAGGAAAGGGGGAAGAGAGGCAGAGGAAAGGGGGAAGAGAGGCAGAGAAAGGGGGAAAGGGGAGAAAGGGGGAAGAGAGGCAGAGGAAAGGGGGGAAGAGAGGCAGAGGAAAGGGGAAGAGAGGCAGAGGAAAGAAAGGGGAGAAAGAAGAGGGCAGAGGAAAGGGGGAAGAGAGGCAGAGGAAAGGGGGAAGAGGGCAGAGGAAAGGGGGAAGAGAGGCAGAGGGGGAAGAGGGCAGAGGAAAGAGGGAAGGCAGAGGAAAGGGGGAAGAGAGGCAGAGGAAGGGGGGAGAGAGGCAGAGGAAAGGGGGAAGAGAGGCAGAGGAAAGGGGGAAGAGGGCAGAGGAAAGGGGGAAGAGAGGCAGAGGAAAGGGGGAAGAGAGGCAGAGGAAGAGGGCAGAGGAAAGGGGGAAGAGGAGGCAGAGGAGGAAGAGAGGCAGAGGAAAGGGGGAAGAGAGGCAGAGGAAAGGGGGAAGAGAGGCAGAGGAAAGGGGGAAGAGAGGCAGAGGAAAGGGGGAAGAGAGGCAGAGGAAAGGGGGAAGAGAGAGCAGAGGAAAGGGGGAAGAGGCAGAGGAAAGGGGGAAGAGAGGCAGAGGAAAGGGGAAAGAGAGGCAGAGGAAAGGGAAGAGAGGCAGAGGAAAGGGGGAAGAGAGGCAGAGGAAAGGGGGAAGAGAGGCAGAGGAAAGGGGGAAGAGAGGCAGAGGAAGAGAGGAGGAAAGAAGAGAGGCAGAGGAAAGGGGGAAGAGGCAGAGGAAAGGGGGAAGAGAGCAGAGGGGGAAGAGAGGCAGAGGAAAGGGGGAAGAGAGGCAGAGGAAAGGGGGAAGAGAGGCAGAGGAAAGGGGGAAGAGAGGCAGAGGAAAGGGGGAAGAGAGGCAGAGGAAAGGGGGAAGAGGGCAGAGGAAAGGGGGAAGAGAGGCAGAGGAAAGGGGGAAGGCAGAGGAAAGGGGGAAGAGAGGCAGAGGAAAGGGGGAAGAGGAGGCAGAGGAAAGGGGGAAGAGAGGCAGAGGAAAGGGGGAAGAAAGGCAGAGGAAAGGGGGAAGAGAGGCAGAGGAAAGGGGGAAGAGAGGCAGAGGAAAGGGGGAAGGGAGGAAAGGGGGAAGAGAGGCAGAGGAAAGGGGGAAGAGAGGCAGAGGAAAGGGGGAAGAGAGGCAGAGAAGGAAGGAGGGGGGGAAGAGAGGGGAGAGGAAAGGGGGAAGAAGGCAGAGGAAAGGGGGAAGAGAGGCAGAGGAAAGGGGGGAAGAGAGGCAGAGGAAAGGGGGAAGAGAGGAAGAGGAGAGGAAAGGCAGGGAAAGGGGGAAGAGGCAGAGGAAAGGGGGAAGAGAGGCAGAGGAAAGGGGGAAGAGAGGCAGAGGAAAGGGGGAAGAGGGCAGAGGAAAGGGGGAAGAGAGGCAGAGGAAAGGGGGAAGAGAGGCAGAGGAAAGGGGGAAGAGAGGCAGAGGAAAGGGGGAAGAGAGGCAGAGGAAAGGGGGAAAGGCAGAGGAAAGGGGGGAAGAGAGGCAGAGAAAGAAAGAGGGGAGAAGGGGAAGAGGCAGAGGAAAGGGGGAAGAGAGGCAGAGGAAAGGGGGAAGAGAGGCAGAGGAAAGGGAAGAGAAAGGGAAAGGGGGAAGAGAGGCAGAGGAAAGGGGGAAGAGAGGCAGAGGAAAGGGGGAAGAGAGGCAGAGGAAAGGGGGAAGAGAGGCAGGAGAAAGGGGAAGAGAGGCAGAGGAAAGGGGGAAGAGAGGCAGAGGAAAGGGGGAAGAGAGGCAGAGGAAAGGGGGAAGAGAGGCAGAGGAAAGGGGGGAAGACAGTAGAGAGGAGAAAGGAAGGAGTAACACTTACAGGAGACGCAGAGATTTAAGGCCATCAAATGCGTGTACTTGGATACAGCGAATCTGGTTGTAACTCAGGATCCTGTCATTCAAAAGAGAGGAGACAGTTATAATTCAAACGGATGGGAACATAACACAGTGTGTGTGTGTGTGTGTGTGTGTGTGTGTGTGTGTGTGTGTGTGTGTGTGTGTGTGTGTGTGTGTGTGTGTGTGTGTGTGTGTGTGTGTGTGTGTGTGTGTGTGTGTGTGTGTGTGTGTGTGTGTGTGTGTGTGTGTGTGTGTGTGTTTTATACGACTATAAAAGTGACTAAGGCCACTGTGTCCAGCCCGGTGTGGCCAGACAGCCGGTCGGCCGTGGCGCATCGTCATGGTAACTCACAGAGTGGCGAGCTGAGTCATGTTGCTGAAGGTCATGGAGGCCACAGTGCTGATGCTGTTGTTGCTTAAGTCTCTGTGATACCAAACACACAACAGGACGCAAGGTCACTTCAGGGAAGAACCAGAGCTGACAAACACCTTTAAAGTCCACAGAGACAACACAGAACTGTCTCACCTTGACACAAACCCAAATGGTCAGTTTCAATGTTTCAGTAAATAATACACAATATCCTCTGCTGCAAAATATCTCAATACAATTGAGATTGTTTTGGCATTGTCAACATTATGCAGGACCTATGACCAGCGAGGAATATACAATGATTTAACTTGTGATTTGACTTGGAATAGACACGATACATACACAAGAGACAGTTGCTTAAGTGTGGACAGTTCTTTGGGGATGGACATCAGAAGGTTCCCTTCCATGTATCTGAAATGAGGAGGGAGGTGAAGGCATTAGATCCTGGGGTTATATCAAACGGGCAGACATACACTCCACCACTTCAAAATCACCCCAATCACTATAAATCCCTTGGTTATGTCCTGATTCATGGAAGAGCATATTTATGGAACAGCTCATCCACAAAGGAATGATGTAGCATCAGGTACACAGCGAATCAATAGATAATCAGGACGATGCCAGGGCTGGAGGAAGGAGGCCTTTCCTGTAATGGGTGGGGAGAGTGTGTGGAGGTGAGAGTGCCTGTAGGGGTGTGTATGGATGAGAGTGTGTGTAGGGTGTGTATGGATGAGAGTGTGTGTAGGGGTGTG
>NC_060185.1:59479979-59487479 GCF_021184085.1 Oncorhynchus gorbuscha
CTGCAGAGAGGAGAGAGAGAGAGAGAGAGAGAGAGAGAGAGAGAGAGAGAGAGAGAGAGAGAGAGAGAGAGAGAGAGAGAGAGAGAGAGAGAGAGAGAGAGAGAGAGAGAGAGAGGGGGAAATGAGGGAGAGAATGGGGGTGGAGGGAGAGAAAGGGAAGGAGAGAGTGAGAGAGTGAGAGGGGAGGGAGCCAGAGAGAGTAAATAAGACTAAGTCAGATGGGTGACTCCACTTACTCTTACTCTCAGCACTATTTTAAGAGCCGTCCCATTCACATTAGAGGAGTAGCTCGAGAGGGGAGGGTGGAAATGGTTTGTGATAGACATCTCACAACCCGGCAACACTGCCAGAATTTACTCGGCCCCTTTGAAAGTAGAACTCTATAAATGAAGCCCAAAGTGGAGGGGGAATCTGATAATTGCGCCACCACTTCCCAAATCTCTCCCCCAGCTGCCTTGCCTGGCGGGTCGAAATTCAACCATTATTACAGTAAACATTTAATCATAATAAGAGATGCAGAAAAACAGGAGTTAAAGATCAGCCACATAATATTGTTCTTGGCCTGAGTCTCCCTCCCTCCCTGCTTCCCTCCCTCCCTCCCTGCTTCCCTCCCTCCCCTCCCCTTTAATCTAAGGCATGAGAGATGATATCTGCAAAGGCTTGAATTGCACCCAAGATGAAAAAGAAACAGGGAATTAAGACACTAATGGAAGGTAATGAAGTCTGAGGTCTGCTCCAACAATAACACACACAGCACTGCCTGGGTCTGGGACTGGGTCTGGGACTGGGTCTGGGACTGGGTCTGGGACTGGGGCTTGGCTGCTGCTGCATGCCTGCCTGCCTAGAGAGGCCTCGGGTCTGGATGGGACAGAGGGAGAGAGGGATGGAGCTAGTCTAGTCGTAATCGCTGACTCACTTTTACACGTTGTTGATTTGGCGGGGGACGTCAAATCTCCACCAAAATAATATTCTACCTTCATTGAGCTACATCTTAAGTGTAATTGAAGTTACTGTCGTGTAAAAATGGAAGGAGTGAGTCAGTGTGTGTCATCGTAGCTGCAGCTATGTGGACCTTGAGGTGAAGGGATACAGAGTGTACTAAACCCTCCGCCCGCTCCCTCTTGTTAAGCATGTACCTTTCAGGGCTAAATGAAACCATACAATGGTCAGTCTGTGGCCTGCTATAGCTATCTGAACAAATAAAGCTAGAGAAACCCCATGCAAGGAACTTTATGGCTACAACTCGACTGTCTGGGTTAGGGACTTACAGTATATAGACTGTACATCACCATTACAACTTACAATTGGATTGACTATACGAGAACATTGACTATACGAGAATCCCTACAGTCCTTAAGAGTTGAAGTGCTATTTTCCCAAGACCCCGGAGCATTTGACAAGAGGCACAGAGAGAGAGAGAGAGAGAGAGAGGGAGAGAGAGAGAGAGATGGATAGCGGGTCCCGGGCTCAGCCAGACAGAAGCCACACCGCAGTTCCTTTCTGGAGTTAAACTTTACAGCCACAGTTCAGTTTCACAGGCCTCTCTCTCTCTCTCTCTCTCTCTCTCTCTCTCTCTCTCTCTCTCTCTCTCTCTCTCTCTCTCTCTCTCTCTCTCTCTCTCTCTCTCTCTCTCTCTCTCTCGCTCTGCAGGGGAAATGACCGCGACATCATAAAACCCACACTGACGTGAGATAATGCGGTCGCCTACGACTACTGTTCCATTTTGCCTCATAGTTTCTACTCCCTATCCCTGCTGGCCTGCTCAGACACATACTGGAGTCAATAACTATGTGGGTGGACAGTGTGTGTGCGTGCGTGTGTGTGTGTCCCGCATGCCGCCGTAGACTACAGAAGTTCAGAGACATGGAGGTGAGGGGGTTGAGTAGACTCTGAACTCAGGGTCTTGGGCCTATAGCTAGTAACAGGTGGAAGCAGCAGATTTCGCGGTGCGTTTTACGCAGCCAGTGGGATTTCATGGGAAGTAGGTATGAACGGCTTGTAGATGGATGTAGATGGGTAGGCGTGACAATAGCTGAGACAGAACTAGAGCAACTCCTGCTAGAAGTCAGGGCAAAGCCTGGTGTCATAAGACCCTCTACAAAGTGCCTGGGGACAGAAAACAGAGGTGTTGTTCAATGCTAGTGATGGAAGGTTAAATGGATGGGGTGTGGAAGAAACAGGGCCAGGCTTGTGAGAGGGGCGGCAGGGTAGCCTAGTGGTTAGAGCTTTGGACTAGTAACCGGAAGGTTGCAAGTTCAAATCCCCGAGCTGACAAGGTACAAATCTGTCGTTCTGCCCCTGAATAGGCAGTTAACCCACTGTTCCTAGGCCGTCATTGAAAATAAGAATTTGTTCTTAACTGACTTGTCAAGTAAAATAAAGGTAAAATAAATAAAAAATCTAATAAAAAGAGACATGGAAGGAGTGTGTGCACCATACCGTCGCAGGTAAAGTCAGGGTTAGCCACATCCTGGATGGGGATCTCCTTGAGGAAGGCAGGTTTCTGGCAGCGAGGGTTCCCACTCACGACCCTGGTCTTCTTTAGCCACAGACCCAGCCAGGCCAGGTGGCAGTCACACACATAGGGGTTGGACAGCAGGTTACTGAGGGGAGAGAGAGAGAGAGAGAGAGAGAGAGAGAGAGAGAGAGAGAGAGAGAGAGAGAGAGAGAGAGAGAGAGAGAGAGAGAGAGAGAGAGAGAAAAAGAGAGAGAGAGAGAAAGAGAGAGAAAGAAAGAGAGAGAGAGAGAGAGAGAGAGAGAAAAAGAGAGAGAGAGCGATAGATAGATAGAAAATGTGTCAGTACATGACAGTCAGACTCACTTGGGTTTCAGGTTTGTAACATTTGACAGCCAACGTACAAGACCAGTGTAGACTAGACTAGGTGAGCTGATCACTGAAGGGGACAATACACACCGAGTCATCTCGTGACCTGTATTTGACCTGGGAAATGGTGGGAAGAAATTATACCTAGCATTGAGCTGCCATTAGTGGTGTTTAACTTTTCACCCTCGAGTGAGTCCCACTTTAAGCACCCGTAGACACAGTGACAGATAGTAAGAGCAGAGTCGAATGTGCCTCCAGGGATGACTCACTCAAGTCCAGATGGGAAGCGGTTCAGTGTGTGTCCCTGTGTGTGTGTAGGACTGTAATGTGGGGCCGGTAGTGACTGGAAGGCTAACCCAGCCCACAGTTTACAGGGATAAGCTGGGCAGGCCTTTCTTTGTTGAGAACAGAAGAGCTGAGGCGACTCCTGTGCTATCAAAGCCCACAGCGTGGATTCATTATAGGATGTTGACCTTACAATGCACCGTCATCCACCCGGCCTCACCGCAGAGATTTGGGTCGTTCCACGAAATGGATACCTATTGATTCCCTTTGATATGTTAAGTGGGAATCCACCAATATTGAATTGAAAAGCCTGTTACATGTATATTGAATGAATTGCACTAATACAGACCACATGGAGATTTCTATGAATGCGAAGTGCCAAAATGCAGCGTTTTGACATGTCCCTCCGTCGAGCCCCGTGTCCCTTCTGGGAAGATTTCAACCCACTTGTTCCCAACATTTATCCAGGTTTCACCATCGTTTTAAAAAGGCCTAATTGTTTTGCTGCTTTAACAAAGTCCTTTCTGAATATTATTATTTATATGAACGCGATTAGTGATGAATTGACGTCTGTTCAAGGCCAACCCTGTTATTCAAACAATTTACCCCTTAAAAATGCTTTATCATTCCACCAAGTTGAATGATTGACAGCAGGTGACATCGTTCGGTTCCTCCGAACAGCGTGATGGAAAAGGAAGTTAGACTTCTCTCTCGTTTGGTCTATTTATACTTGTTTTATCATCTTTGACTGAGGTGGTCGAGCTCAACACCAACCCTGTTCACTCAATTAATGTCAGGAGAAAATGTGATTTGATTTAACTTTCATTATGTGTGGGACATTATGTAAAATCCCCAATTTCATGAACCGCATGTGGTCCCATGCTCCTTCACTACATATGGAGTAATGGCCGATCTTCACCTCAAACCTTCACTAGTTTGATATGTGGGTGTATTTGTACAATGAGAAAATGTTTGATTTTTATCTCAAACATGCTTTTAAACAATAGTTAGACAGTGACATAAGTGTCAGTAACACGGTTGACAGACTGTGTGGTACGAGTGCAGATAAAATGCTTTTAGTTCATAGGACTGTAATGCCTGAGATGGGAAAATATGGTTTTCTGTAGGCGAAACAAATCTACCATGCAATCGAATGTTGATATTTGAAAGTATTTATTTTTTAGTTTGAAGTTTGCATGTCTAAAAGGCACCCCTTTCGTGGAATGACCCCTTTAACGCCATACGTTAAGTCTCCCCCCCCCCCCCTCCCGCCATAGAGTTGGATTTGAATCATTACTTGTGTATCCCCCCGGTAAACAAAGTATTGTCATATGTATTTACTATGAGCGGAGAAAATAATGACAAAATACATTTTCCATGCAGATGCTTTTATAAAGCACAATAACACAAGTAAAAGAAAAGTACAGAACAGTTTAAGCTAATATTATTAAAGAGACACAAAATGGCAAGTCAAAACACAAATAAAAAAGAAGAAGCTATTTGTGTTGCGATAGTTCAGTTTCAGTTCCCCCCACAGAGTAACCTCTGTCCTGACTGTTGCCTTTACCCAACTGGTCCCACCCACCGGAAACACTTGCTGCCTCACGGCTCTAATTTAGGCCTGAGAGAGGAGAAAAGAAGAGAGATCAGGAGGCCGCTCTGGCTCAGCCTGATTGACTGTTTCTCTGCTACACTTGTACACTGGGATAACAGCTGGGCAAACACAGTGCTGTGCTGCTGCCTGGCCTGGCCTGCTCTACGCAGTGCTGTGTTGCTGCCTGGCCTGGCCTGCTCTACGCAGTGCTGGTTCACAACCCAGACGGTATTTTTAGGCGGGCCGCACTGAAACGGATCCGGCTGTGTCAGCCGCAGGGTAATTAGAGAGCTGGCAGACCACAGCAGCGCTTTCACTCTCCTCTCCCTCCCTCTCCGTGAGAGTCAGGAGAGAGAGAGAGAGAGAGAGAGAGAGAGAGAGAGAGAGAGAGAGAGAGAGAGAGAGAGAGAGAGAGAGAGAGAGAGAGAGAGAGAGAGGAAAGAGGGAGGGAGAGAGGGGGAGGGAGGGAGAGAGAGAGAGGGAAAGAGGGAGGGAGAGAGAGGGAAAGAGAGAGAGAGGGAGAGAGAGAGAGGGAAAGAGAGAGAGGGAGAGAGAGAGAGAGAGAGAGAGAGAGAGAGAGAGAGAGAGAGAGAGAGAGAGAGAGAGAGAGAGAGAGAGGGAAAGAGGGAGGGAAAGAGGGAGAGAGGGAAAGAGAGGGAGGGAGAGAGAGAGGGGGAAAGAGAGGGAGGGAGAGAGAGAGAGAGAGAGAGAGAGGGAAAGAGGGAGGGACAGCGAGAGAGAGGGAGGAAGAGGAAGAGGGAGAGAGCGAGAGCAGGAGGAAGGAGAGGGAGAAACCTCTGGCATTCTAAACATGAACATGACTCCGTGTACGGGTTGCATGTGAGGTGCTGGTGGTGCACGTCCGGAAATGTCAGCCTCTAATCTTTTATTCATCTGATAAATGTTCAGTTATTAATACATCCTCTCCTGGGTGGCGATGGGTACGAGGCATAACACTGACTCCCACAATGTCTTTTCAATAGCAGCATCTTCACATGTCAATACCGATCACATCTGACAGTCTCATCTCAGACATGACATAACTTCCTCGCTATCGACGAAAGTATTGCACCGTTTCAAATCATGTTCCACTGCAATGTGAGTCGATATTTGTAGAGCAGCCAGGAAGGACAATTCTCATGCTGTTGCTAGTTTTGGAAAGATACAACTATATTTTTTTGACGCTTCAGAGGGCGCGGGGGTGCATATAGCAGACTATGTGTAGCTTGATAGCAAGGGTCGAGAGACTGAGACAAAACGGAATTGTAATTACCCAGACCATCTGCAAGCACTATTCTAAAACCATAGAGAGCTGTAATTGCAGATAAAACACTGGATGGTGTCTGTCTCTCCAGACTGGGATGTGTCAGTCCTAGAGAGGACGGCGTGATCCCTCAGACGGTCAGGTGGTAGGAAGAGTGGCGGGAGAGGAGGAGGACGGCAGGTAGCCTAGCGGGTAAGTGCGCTTGGCCAGAAAACGGGAAGGGTCGCTGGTTCGAATCCAGAACCGACTAGGTGAAATATATGCCGGAGTTCCCTTAAGCAAGGCACTTAACCCTAGTTGCTCTGGATAAATGTAAAAAAAAAAACAATGTAAAATGAGGAGGCGGAACAGAGTATGGATAAGGTGGAAGACAGGTGGGGAGAGAAGGAGGGAGGGAGATGAGACTAACATGGAGAGGGTGGTGATCACACACAATCAGGTGGTGGATGGAGAGAGAGATGGAGAGAGGGATGGAGAGAGAGATGGAGAGAGAGATGGAGAGAGAGATGGAGAGAGGGATGAGATAGGGATGGAGAGAGAGATGGAGAGAGTGATGGAGAGAGGGATGGAGAGATGGATGGAGAGAGGGATGGAGAGAGGGATGGAGAGAGAGATGGAGAGAGGGATGGAGAGAGAGATGGAGAGAGAGATGGAGAGAGAGATGGAGGGATGGAGAGAGAGATGGAGAGAGGGATGGAGAGAGGGATGGAGAGAGGGATGGAGAGAGGGATGGAGAGATGGATGGAGAGAGGGATGGAGAGAGAGATGGAGAGAGGGATGGAGAGAGATGGAGAGAGAGATGGAGAGAGGGATGGAGAGAGAGATGGAGAGAGGGATGGAGAGAGAGATGGAGAGAGGGATGGAGAGAGGGATGGAGAGAGGGATGGAGAGAGAGATGGAGAGAGAGATAGAGAGAGGGATGGAGAGAGTGATGGAGAGAGAGATGGAGAGAGAGATGGATGGAGAGAGGGAAGGCTTACATGGTGGAGAGGGAGTGCAGCGTAGTGAAGGCTCCCGGGGCGATGGTGGAGATCCGGTTGTCGTAGAGGGACAGCAGACGTACAGAGCTCAGGCCTGTGAAAGTGGTGTTGTCCACACAGCCTATCTGGTTACTCCTCAGCATCCTGTTGTGGAGACACACACACACAGATCGAGAGCATGGTGAGATGGGGAACATAGGAACACTGTGGCACAGATGATCAGCAGAACTAGGAGTTTTTCCTGAATCCATGACCTGACTAGGTAAAACTATAAGCCCGAGTTCTACTGTAATCTCTTACAGCCTGTCTACTGAATGAGAGCTGCTCCTAAACAGCATTGAAGTGAGCTGCTGTGATGTGAGACTGTTAGACTGCAGTGTAGACAGGTGTTGAACATGCCTCCAGCTCTGGGGAGGTGTGGTTGGGGCCAACGGAGGCCCATATTCTCAACACATCCAGAGAAGCCCAGACCTAATCAGGGTCTGGTATAATCCAATGTTAGTGTGACTAGAAGTGTTTTGGCCCAGAAGGGGACTTTGATTTGGTCCGGGCA
>NC_060185.1:59494979-59527479 GCF_021184085.1 Oncorhynchus gorbuscha
AGGGACACATACAGTATAGACAGCCCTGTGTGGTTATCAATTGGAAGGGAGAAAGGGAGAGAAAGATAAGGGTGAGAGAAAACAGTACAAGCCCTCTGGTAATTTCCACACACACACACACACACACACACACACACACACACACACACACACACACACACACACACACACACACACACACACACACACACACACACACACACACACACACACACACACACACACACACACACACACACACACACACACACACACACACACACACACACACAAACACCAGGCTTCTGTCTAAGAGACACACACACACACAGTGCGACCACAGTTTATCGGTGTTCCCGCTGTGCTTGTTATTGTGTTGCTATATTGAATTTGCCCAGCCTGTAATTAGGAGAACCCAGGGTTAATATCAAAGGAAAGCAACAGTGGCTGCACAGTGCGTGTGTGTGGATGCACAGTGCCAGAGGAGTGGAGCTGCCTTAACCCCCCCCGTCCGCTCCTCTCCTCCTCTCCCCAGAGGGGCATGTATCTGTGGGGCCGCGTGGGGCCCCCTCCTGTCCCAACCCCAGACCTAAGAGGCAAGAATGGGTGTGATGGTGAGCTTGCAATACACACCGATACAGACACTCCAGCCTCAAGCCTTCCTCTTTTCTGCTATGAACCCCTCTGAAACCCGGCAGGTTCCAAGTATAACTGCTCCAGGCTAGAGGGTTCCACACAGCTCTCACACTCTCTCTCTCTCTCTCTCTCTCTCTCTCTCTCTCTCTCTCTCTCTCTCTCTCTCTCTCTCTCTCTCTCTCTCTTTCTCTCTCTCTCTCTCTCTCTCTCTCTCTCTCTCTCTCTCTCTTTCTCCACAATGACATGGTTCACAGGACACAAAATAGACGGTGAGAAAGAGAGAGAAAAGAGATAGAAAAGAGACAGAGAGCGAGGGTGACAGAGATGGAAAGAGAGGTGGAAGGAGAGAGAGAGAGAGAGTGAGAAAGAGAGAGAGAGAGAGAGAGAGAGAGAGAGAGAGAGAGAGAGAGAGAGAGAGAGAGAGAGAGAGAGAGAGAGAGAGTGGGAGAGGGCAGTGTAGGAACCTGGGCTCCATGTCTGACTCTAGCTGCAGCTGCACAGCCCTCGCCGTGTAAATCAAGCCACACATGATGATGAGGGATTGTGGGCGGAGGGGCCATGGAGACTTGGAGCCATCAACACGTCTCAATGCATTAGATCAGATGCCTCAGGAGAGTAGAGCAGGAGCGGGTGGAGACAGACGGGCGTAGCACGACTGTTGGGAGAGACACGCCACTTTTCGTACTAGCTACAGTGTTGGACGGAGGGGAGTGGCTGTCTGTCAAACTGTTGCCGGGCGGTAGAAGGTTGCCGGTTGCTCTGTTAATTGAAACGAGTTCCCGGGATATGCACTGTACTCGTAAGGAATGGTAATGCTTGTGCGTGTGGGTCGACATGTGTGCATAGGAGCCTACCTGTGCAACGGAACTTCTTTCCCTTGACCTGGCTGATGCGTTTGTTGGCCAGGCGACGGGGGTGGCTACAGCGAGCTCCGCTGGTCTCGATGGGGTTGTCAAACAGGTAGTCAGCCAGCCACTTCAGATGGCAGTCACACATGAAAGGGTTCTGAGCCAGGTGGCTGGAGGTGAGATGATCAGAGAGAGAGAGAGAGATGGCGGGGTGGACAGAGGGAGGGAGCGAACGGTAGAGACGGAGTGAGGGGAGAAAGAGGGATGGAGAGAGAGACATGGCAGGGTGGACAGAGGGAGGGAGCGAACGGTAGAGATGGAGCGAGGGGAGAAAGAGAGAAAGAGGGATGGAGAGAGAGACATGGCAGGGTGGACAGAGGGAGGGAGCGAACGGTAGAGACGGAGTGAGGGGAGAAAGAGAGAAAGAGGGATGGAGAGAGAGACATGGCGGGGTGGACGGAGGGAGGGAGCGAACGGTAGAGACGGAGTGAGGGGAGAAAGAGAGAAAGAGGGATGGAGAGAGAGACATGGCGGGGTGGACGGAGGGAGGGAGCGAACGGTAGAGACGGAGTGAGGGGAGAAAGAGAGAAAGAGGGATGGAGAGAGAGACATGGCGGGGTGGACGGAGGGAGGGAGCGAACGGTAGAGATGGAGTGAGGGGAGAAAGAGAGAAAGAGGGATGGAGAGAGAGACATGGCAGGGTGGACGGAGGGAGGGAGCGAACGGTAGAGACGGAGTGAGGGGAGAAAGAGAGAAAGAGGGATGGAGAGAGAGACATGGCGGGGTGGACGGAGGGAGGGAGCGAACGGTAGAGATGGAGCGAGGGGAGAAAGAGAGAAAGAGGGATGGAGAGAGAGACATGGCAGGGTGGACGGAGGGAGGGAGCGAACGGTAGAGACGGAGTGAGGGGAGAAAGAGAGAAAGAGGGATGGAGAGAGAGACATGGCGGGGTGGACGGAGGGAGGGAGCGAACGGTAGAGACGGAGTGAGGGGAGAAAGAGAGAAAGAGGGATGGAGAGAGAGACATGGCGGGGTGGACGGAGGGAGGGAGCGAACGGTAGAGATGGAGTGAGGGGAGAAAGAGAGAAAGAGGGATGGAGAGAGAGCGAGATAAATAGGGAGGGTGGGAGGGAACGAGAGAAAGAGTGAGATTGAGAGACAAGAGTGGGCAGATTGAAATGGCTCACAAGTGTGTGAGAAGCATATCACGTACAGTATTACCATAATAACATGTCATTAATGACTCCTTTATATACATGAGAAAACGTCTTTACATGGATGACAAATATTTGCACATGTCTTTTTATGCATGAGAAAAATATGTGTTACGCGCTAACGTGACAATGTAATATAATCCAGATAAGTAACACTCAGTGGCTTCCAGCGGACTGAAATTATTGTCAGATGAACAGAAAAACAACCTTCCAAAATAGACATCTCTCTGATATTATCCAACGTCATATATCTTACTCACAGTGTCCTGATAGAGCCGGAGGGTGGCTACTCAGTGTCCTGATAGAGCGGGAGGGTGGCTAATTAGTGTCCTGATAGAGCGGGAGGGTGGCTACTCAGTGTCCTGATAGAGCGGGAGGGTGGCTACTCAGTGTCCTGATAGAGCGGGAGGGTGGCTACTCAGTGTCCTGATAGAGCGGGAGGGTGGCTACTCAGTGTCCTGATAGAGCGGGAGGGTGACTACTCAGTGTCCTGATAGAGCGGGAGGGTGGCTACTCAGTGTCCTGATAGAGTGGAGCGTGTGTGTGACTACTCAGTGTCCTGATAGAGCGGGAGGGTGACTACTCAGTGTCCTGATAGAGCGGGAGGGTGACTACTCAGTGTCCTGATAGAGCGGGAGGGTGGCTACTCAGTGTCCTGATAGAGCGGGAGGGTGACTACTCAGTGTCCTGATAGAGCGGGAGGGTGGCTACTCAGTGTCCTGATAGAGTGGAGCGTGTGTGTGACTACTCAGTGTCCTGATAGAGCGGGAGGGTGACTACTCAGTGTCCTGATAGAGCGGGAGGGTGACTACTCAGTGTCCTGATAGAGCGGGAGGGTGACTACTCAGTGTCCTGATAGAGCGGGAGGGTGACTACTCAGTGTCCTGATAGAGCGGGAGGGTGACTACTCAGTGTCCTGATAGAGCGGGAGGGTGACTACTCAGTGTCCTGATAGAGCGGGAGGGTGACTACTCAGTGTCCTGATAGAGCGGGAGGGTGACTACTCAGTGTCCTGATAGAGCGGGAGGGTGACTACTCAGTGTCCTGATAGAGCGGGAGGGTGGCTACTCAAAGTGTCCTGATAGAGCGGGAGGGTGGCTACTCAGTGTCCTGATAGAGCGGGAGAGTGACTACTCAGTGTCCTGATAGAGCCGGAGGGTGGTTACTCAAAGTGTCCTGATAGAGCGGGAGGGTAGCTACTCAGTGTCCTGATAGAGCGGGAGGGTGACTACTCAGTGTCCTGATAGAGCGGGAGGGTGGCTACTCAGTGTCCTGATAGAGTGGAGCGTGTGTGTGACTACTCAGTGTCCTGATAGAGCGGGAGGGTGACTACTCAGTGTCCTGATAGAGCGGGAGGGTGGCTACTCAGTGTCCTGATAGAGCGGGAGGGTGGCTACTCAGTGTCCTGATAGAGTGGAGCGTGTGTGTGACTACTCAGTGTCCTGATAGAGCGTGTGTGTGACTACTCAGTGTCCTGATAGAGCGGGGCGTGTGTGTGACTACTCAGTGTCCTGATAGAGCGTGTGTGTGACTACTCAGTGTCCTGATAGAACGGGGCGTGTGTGTGACTACTCAGTGTCCTGATAGAGCGGGAGGGTGTGTGTGACTACTCAGTGTCCTGATAGAGCGGGGCGTGTGTGTGACTACTCAGTGTCCTGATAGAGCAGGGAGTGTGTGTGTGACTACTCAGTGTCCTGATAGAGCGGGGCGTGTGTGTGACTACTCAGTGTCCTGATAGAGCGGGGAGTGTGTGTGTGACTACTCAGTGTCCTGATAGAGCGTGTGTGTGACTACTCAGTGTCCTGATAGAGCGTGTGTGTGACTACTGAGTGTCCTGATAGAGCGGGGCGTGTGTGTGACTACTCAGTGTCCTGATAGAGCGGGGCGTGTGTGTGACTACTCAGTGTCCTGATAGAGCGGGGCGTGTGTGTGACTACTCAGTGTCCTGATAGAGCGAGCTACTCAGTGTCCTGATAGAGCGAGCTACTCAGTGTCCTGATAGAGCGAGCTACTCAGTGTCCTGATAGAGCGAGCTACTCAGTGTCCTGATAGAGCGGGCTACTCAGTGTCCTGATAGAGCGGGGAGTGTGTGTGTGACTACTCAGGGTCCTGATAGAGTGGGGGGTGGCTACTCAGTGTCCTGTTAGAGCGGGGAGTGTGTGTGTGACTACTCAGGGTCCTGATAGAGTGGGGGGTGGCTACTCAGTGTCCTGATAGAGCGGGGAGTGTGTGTGTGACTACTCAGGGTCCTGATAGAGTGGGGGGTGGCTACTCAGTGTCCTGTTAGAGCGGGGAGTGTGTGTGTGACTACTCAGGGTCCTGATAGAGTGGGGGGTGGCTACTCAGTGTCCTGATAGAGCGGGGAGTGTGTGTGTGACTACTCAGGGTCCTGATAGAGTGGGGGGTGGCTACTCAGTGTCCTGATAGGGCGGGGTGGGGGGGGGATACTCACAGAGTCTTGATGGAGCGGAGCGGGGCGAACAGGCCCTTGCTGATGGTCTGCAGCTTGTTGTCATACAGAGACAGCAGGTTGAGGCTCTGCAGGTCCTGGAAGGTGTTCACCCTCAGACAGTTGATCTTGTTGGCATTCAGTAGCCTGAAGGAAGGAAGAAAAACATAACAACAACATGTTTTTCAACGTACTGTGGGGGGGGGGGGGGGGGGCGAAGACACGAGAAGCCTGCGTCCCAAACGGCACCCAATTCCCTTTACATTGCACTTAATAGGGAGGCATTTGGGACGAAAGCAAAACAGGTCACAGATTCACATGCGGTGTTAGGACCTAATGTTACACCTGTCGTAGGTGATCCAGGCAGCGGATTGTTAAGGCCTGGGTGGCGTGTGTCTCAGAGGTCAGACTTAGGGTACATCCCAAATGGCACCCGATGCACTGCCTTTGACCAGGGCCCATGGGGAGAGCTCACAGGGCTCTGGTCAAAAGGAGTGCACTATATATGGAATATGGTGCCATTTGGGATGCAGGCTGAGGGACACAGCACTGATCTGGGACAGAAGTGTGCTGCTCACTCCTCTCAGGTCAGTACCACATGATCCCAGTAACCACAACAACTCCCCTTTCCCTAGGACACAGATACACTGTCAAAGACACATTCATTCCTAAAGCCATAGCCACCATTATTTCATTGGTTTTACCGTCAGAGCATAAGAAAGAAGCAGTGACCATAAGGAAACCAGGAAGTCTAGGGCAGGGTTGGACATAGCCATATAATTAGAATTACATTGACTTGAATGGGGCTGTCCTTTCTAGTATTTCTATTTCTATGTGCAGTGCTATGCCGCTGTCCTTCCCTCCATAGTGTCCATTAGCTAATGTAGCCAAGTTGCTAGGTCGCAGCCTTGGTTGTGTCAGCTCTACTGTGGCATTTCTACCATAACTAGCTCGCCTAGTAACCTCTGCACCCTCCCTCCCTCTCTCTATATATCTCCTTCTCTCTTTCTCCTTTTTTTCTCCCTCTCAGCCTGCCTGACATTTGACTAACGTTGGGCAGCGTTTGCTAAATTATTGAGAGGCATTCTAATGAGGGTTTGTCGCAGAGCAAACACACGCATCGTTAGGCTGCTGCTCACAGGGAGAACTAATTACATTTGAGAGGGATTTTAAACCCAACTGGAAAAGAACAGTGATGAAAGAAAAACAGTGCAGATTTTCCATGTGTCTATTCAAAATGCAAAATAACTTGTTAAAGAACAGGCCTATCCCAACGTAGTAGGTCATTTACATCATTAGCGTCGATGACAAGAAAGACAGAGTGAATCGCTGAGCCATACCAGTCAGTGTGCCGTACTGCTAGTGTGTGTGTGTGTGTGTCTGTGTCTGTGTCTGTGTCTGTGTCTGTGTGTGCGTGTGCGTGTGCGTGTGTGTGTGTGTGTGTGTGTGTGTGTGTGTGTGTGTGTGTGTGTGTGTGTGTGTGTGTGTGTGTGTGTGTGTGTGTGTGTGTGTGTGTGTGTGTGTGTGTGTGTGTGTGTGTGTGTGGATATTACGCTGATGTGCACTTTACTGGAGAGACTCTGATTCGCTGACATACCAGTAAGAGAGAGGAGAGACCCCAAACATCCTGCATATCTCCATAATTCATTCCCGCTCCATCTTCTAAATCATTACAGTGTGTGTGTGTGTGTGTGTGTGTGTGTGTGTGTGTGTGTGTGTGTGTGTGTGTGTGTGTGTGTGTGTGTGTGTGTGTGTGTGTGTGTGTGTGTGTGTGTGTGTGTGTGTGTGTGTGTGTGTGTGTGTGTGTGTGTGTGTTTCAACAAGCACCAACAGTCAGCAGCATTAAAGAGCAGCAGATTTCCTTAAATTAGACCATTAAACACAGTCATTATGTTTGAGCTATGTTTCCATGTCTACATCAATATAACTAGGTGTGAGAGATCTGCTTTGTAATCAGGTCCAATTTAAATGCTAATGATGTTGCATGAGGCGCTCCCACTCCGGCCCAAATGGTCCGTTTCAGACTCTAAAAGGGTTTCGAGGTTCGACACTCTCGGCTTCCTTGTGCTCGACTTGGTTTTATGAGGGGAAATGCAGAACATGAACTATTGCTCTTCCACTGCGGTCCGTATCGTAACCCTCTGCCAGTGTGAAAGCAGCTTATGCAACAGAGACACAAACACACTGGGAACGCATGCACATACATGCACATACATGCACATACATGCAAAAAAAGGTTTAGAAGGAACATCAGCTAAAAATATAGGAACAAACCGACAGGGTGGAAAATAAGGAACACAAACACAGAGTTGTGGTCGTTACAACCAATTCATAGAGCTTCAGTACAGTATAGTAAAGTATAGTACCGTATAGTACAGTACAGTATAGCATAGTATAGGACAGTACACATGTGTACTTACAGTAGCTGAAGAGAGACAAGCCCATCAAACAGGCCCTTAGGAATCTCAGCTATCTTGTTCCCGTACAGCACCCTGTAGAGACACATACATTTATACTAGAGACACATACATTTATACTGAACACAAATATGAGTGTAACTTATAAAGTGCTGGTCACATGTTTCGTGAGCCTAAATAAAATATCCCAGAAATGATCCATACACACAAAAAGCTTATTTTTCTCACATTTTGTGAACACATTTCTTTACATTGCTGTTAGTGAACATTTCTCCTTTGCCAAGATAATCCATCCACCTGACAGGTGTGGCATATCAAGAAGCTGATTCAACAGCATGATCATCACACAGGTGCACCTTGTGCTTGGGATAATAAAAGGACACTCTAAAATGGGCAGTTTTGTCACACAACACAATGCCACAGATGTCCCAAGTTTTGAGGGATCGTGCAATCAGCATGCTGACTGCAGGAATTTCCACCAGAGCTGTTGCCAGAGAATTGAATGTTAATTTCTTTACCATAAGCCGCCTCCAATTTCGGTTTAGAGAATTTGGCAGTATGTCCAACTGACCTCAGAACCGCAGACCAGGATCCCCACATCTGGCTTCCTCACCTGCAGAATCGTCTGAGACAAGTAACCCGTGCGGCTGATGAAATTGTGGGTTTGTACAACCAAATAATTTCTTCACAAACTGTCAGATACCGTCTCAGGAAAGATCATCTGCATGCTTGTCGTCCTCACCAGGGTCTTGACCTGACTGCAGTTCGGCATCGTAAACCGACTTCAGTCTGCAAATGCTCACCTTTGATGGCCACTGACACGCTGGAGAAGTGTGCTCTTCATGGATGAATCCTAGTTTCAACTGTACCGGGCAGATGGCAGACAGCTTGTATGGCATTGTGTGGGCAAGCGGTTTGCTGATGTCAACGTTGTGAACAGAGTGCCCCATGGTGAGGGTGAGGTTATGGTATGGGCAGGCATAAGCTATGGACAACGAAAAACGATAGCATTTTATCAATGGCAATTTGAATGCACATAGATTGTTCATCCGCCGCCATCACCTCATGTTTCAGAATGATAATGCATGGCCCCATGTTGCAAGGATCTGTACACAATTCCTGGAAGCTGAAAGTATCCCAGTTTTTCCATGGCCTGCAAACTCACCAGACATGTCACCCATTGAGCATGTTTGGGATGCTCTGGATCGACGTGTACGACAGCGTGTTCCAGTTCCCGCCAATATCCAGCAACTTCACACAGCCATTGAAGAGGAATGGGACAACATTCCAAGGCCACAATCAACAGCCTGAACAACTCTATGTGAAGGAGATGTGTTGGGCTGCATGAGACAAATGGTGGCCACCCCAGATACTGACTGGTTTTCTGATCCACGCCCCTACCATTTAAAAAAAAAAGGTATCTGTGATCTCGGTCATGTGAAATCCATAGATTAGGGACTAATGAATTTATTTCAAATTGACTGATTTCCTTATATGAACTGTGACTCAGTCAAATCTTAGAAATTGTTGCATGTTGCGTTTTTATATTTGTTGAGTGTAGATTTACATACTGTGTGTGTGTTTGTATAATACATGTGTACTGTACCATCAGGTTTCTCCCTTTATTCCCATTCCCAGCCTGACAGTACATGACATGCACATAATATTTTACGACACCCCGAGCAAAAGAATCTTCAGTCTCTTTCAGCCTGGTGCTGTCATTGGCACCAGGCCGGGCCTCCAGACGAAGAGGTCCGTGTCCCAAATGGCACCCCATTCCCTATATGGCGCACTGTTTTTGTAGGGCACTTAGGTAGGGAATATAGGGTGCCATTTGGGACGCACCCACAGACAGAGGAAGATGAATTCCCTGTCGTGTTTGCTGATTGGCTGGATTAATATGCATGGGCCCGAGTGTCTGCCGTCGGCTGGTGTCTCTGTCACATCGACACAGTGATTTAAATGGAAGCGTGCGTTGTGTCCCCGCCATCGCAGATGCCAAGCCGCTGTGTTGTACTGTGTTAGATGCTCAGCCCTAATTTGCTTTCCCCTGCTCCACCTGGCTGTCCTGCCATCTTAGAGTCAGCTGTCAAGGAGAAGCGCCATGCCGCACGCCACCGGACTTTCATTATCTTGTCTGCAATTACCGGACGGCGGCAAGACCGAAGAAGTCTTTCATTATTTCTCCACTGTTGTCGCATGTGTGTGTGTGTGTGTGTGTGTGTGTGTGTGTGTGTGTGTGTGTGTGTGTGTGTATTAAGATGCAGGTGGGTTTCACTTACAGTGAAGTCAGGGAGCGTAGGCCAGTGAAGGCATCGGCGGCGATATCAGCGATTTGATTCTTGCTCAGGTCGCTGGAAGAACATTGGGCGAGAGAGAGACAGAAGGGCAGAGATTGGATTGGGCGCACGAGCAAAGACATTGTGATGGAAACGGACAATTGTCCCAGAAATGTCTAACGAAATGCATGACTGAATACATTACAAAGGGCAACAGGAGGAGCTTGTGTGTGTGTGTGTGTGTGTGTGTGTGTGTGTGTGTGTGTGTGTGTGTGTGTGTGTGTGTGTGTGTGTGTGTGTGTGTGTGTGTGTGTGTGTGTGTGTGTGTGTGTGTGTGTGTGTGTGTGTGTGTGTGTGTGTGTGTGTGTGTGTGTGTGAGTGAGAGAGAGAGAGAGAGAGAGTGGCAAGGGCATGTCAGTCTTCCTGCCACCGCTGTCCCATATGCATTATTGAACAGCTGTGTGTGTAGTTGGAGCTTAACGTGCAGAGAATGCTGGACACTGTTCATGTGTATGTATGTGGGTCTATGTCTCGCTCTGTTTGCATGTTAGATACAGTTCCAAGCCTTTGTCCTTTCTATAAATAAAGGAGGTGGAGAGCGTTATCCCAATACGCCCTGGGTTGTCAGACTCACATCCTCTTGAGTTTCTTGTATGGAGAGAAGGCTCCAGCAGGAATGTTCTTGATCAGGTTCTGCTCCAGACGACTGAAGGGAGGGGGGCGTGGGGGGGGGGGGCAGATAGAGAGAATAGCAGCAGGTTACTTTAGGGGTAAATACATTCTCAACTATCCTGGGCTCACAGTTACATATAAAGACGGAATTTTATGGGAGAAAGTGTGTGTGTGTTTGTGTGGGTCTGTGTGTGTCTGTATGTGTGTCTGTGTATGTGGTGTGTATATGCGTGTTAATGTCAAGGCCTCTTCCTCCTCCTCCTCTATCTCATCCTCCTCCTCTTGGCCCAGTGGGCTGTGTTGTCTGAGAGATGGAGGATGGAGGTGGGCTGCTGTGGTGGTGTGTGTGGCTCTGGGGAGGGGCTGGGTGTGGACAGACAGGGATCCAGAGTCACAGAGCTACTGGGCCAGGGTCATCCGTCTCACTGAGTGATGGGACGTATTGCAGCACCCAGGCCCTCCTCTCCCCCTCCACACCCTCCACCCCATCTCCCAGTCCCATTCCAACCTCTGTCCCCCTGCCTGACTACATCACCATCCATCCATCCTGTCTTGCTGGCCTGGGTCCTAGTGAGGAAGGAACTCGGGAGACTTGTAAGTGTGTGTGTGCATGTGTGTCCAAGTGGGTCCTAGCAGGAAAGGACTCTGGAGGAGGATAAGTACACTGAGCAGTGTCCATGCCCAAAACCCCTATCTCCCAGAGTAGGATTTCAAAGGTAGGGTATATTACTGGAATCGTTCCAAGTTTACCAGTAAACTACCAGAATTTTGGTAACTTTCAAGGAATATATGAAATTTTATCAGATGACATCTAGTTGCCTTTTTGGGTACTTCAGATTACACCACTGGGCACACACTGGTTGAATCAACGTTGTTTCCATGTCACTTCAATTAAATGACGTTGCACCATCGTGGAATAGATGTTGACTTGACGTCTGTGTGCCCTGTGGGAGGTGTCTGTAATTATCTCTGGCCCTCTGTGTGGCCTTATCACATGTCAAATATATTTAAGGATGATTTTAAAATTCAAAGTAGAATGTCAAAGCTGTAAAGCATTATCCTAAATAAAAACCATCAACTTTGTGAATGCCATTTATTTGACTCTATATAACATGTCTTTGTTGTAAATGTTTTTGGGGTAAAATGGTGGCAGTTGTGAAAAAAGACCATCGTTGGAAGGGTTGCAAATAATACAATTGTTGATTAGATGTTATTTTCTCTTGAACCATATGGTCTCTCCACTAGAAACTCATGGACAATACGGACACAGATATAAAACATGTCTACTAATAGTGGCAATCTATGGTAACTTTGGTCATTTCTACTTGAATAACTTGTAAAAATGTATTAATGTATGGTATTATACTATACTGCATACAAATAAATTTTTACAAGTCATTCAAGTAGAAATGGCCAAAGTTACCATAGATTTCCATAGATTACCTGTTAATTACCAACCTTACCGAAGATTCTGGTAACTTTGCTATATTACCGGTAGCTATGCAACCCTAACCCAGAGTAATTGTATATATCTATATTTCAACAGGAACAAGAACATTTTATAGAAAGACGTACATTGTAGAGCTCTGCTCTGAGGGATCTATTTCCTCTGATTCCTAAACTACAGATTGAGTGGAGGTTGTTTTGGCTGTTGTTCCTGTGCGGTGGGTGTAACAGTAATTCTAACCTGGCAGAGGAACGTGAAAACAATTTTCAGAGAAACGACCCCAGTAAAGTCCTGACAATACATCATTTCATTAGCAGAATATTGTTTCTGGCTAAGGTAAGCGCTGGAGTAATGTATCCTACATTAACGTATCCATTTGTTATGCAAAGGTTACACACTATTGGCATAACAACAGCGGCAGAGAAGCTGTACATATCAGAGAAATGACCCACCTGTTTTTTAGCGCAAACAAGAGTCGGAGCAATCGATAAGTATATCAAATAACCTGACTGAGGATATATGGACGCGCTCTAAAGCGGAAATCCAATCAGCCTGTGGCATGGCAAGACGCAGTGGACACACACGAGCGTAGACACACACGCGCGCACACACACAGACCCAAACAAGAGCGGTCGGTTCATAGAAAAGCTGTACTTTATCTCAGTAAAGTGAAGCCCCTAACCAGGCCACGTGGGTTGCAGAGAAATGTCTGAGCCGCTTTGCAGGGCTGCCCACTGCTCCAGACACAGAGCCCTGAGCTGGGACAGGCAGAGTGAGAGAAGAGAAGAGGTAAAGGGGTGCACCTCTATGTGTCTGACTGAGTGCAGGGGCCTCCGCTGTGCTGGAGAGGAAGCCCAGCGTCCTTGAACAGTTCTAATAGGTTTGATTTGGCCCCTCATGGTTCGGGGTATAATTGTGTGGGGCTGCTCTGTTGGCTTTAGTGCAGCGGTTCTCAAAGTGGGTTCGCGGAGGTACTGCAGGGGTTTGCGGAGGTACTGCAGGGGTTCGCGGAGGTACTGCAGGGGTTCGCGGAGGTACTGCAGGGGTTCGCGACCAGATCTCTTTTTTAATTTTTTTAATGAATATTACCAACAACAGATTACATGACTATTGGCCACGGGATCCATGGAATAAGTTAAAAGTGTGTAATACAATAACAATGTGATATTATTCTTCTACAATGCATGTTCTTAACCCTGGTCAACACGGGCCTGGGAAGCTCACAGGGATATCAGTATCTACAGTATAATTATAATTTCTTCAACTCAATACCATTCCCCCCAATTTTTTATATATATATTGTTTTACACAAATGCACTGTAATTTAAGCTTTAAAAAGGCCAAGTTTTTCTCTTCCCGCATGGCAAAATGTGTAGAATTGCGGGATATTAGCTTTAAAGCTGCAACAGCAAAAGATATCTCGGCCTCATGGGAAAATGAGCTTGAAAACTGCACATTTTTCTCTCTGATGCCAAGAGGCAGTTTTATTATGTTCCTCCCCTGGGCCCGAGACTTGGTTCGTCCAGCCATGTGCTGCAGACGTCATAGTAAAACTCCTTGTAGGCTATTGCTATTCCACTCAAGTTGTATTCTGATTATGACGGGGTCCTTGATGAATTTGCTAACACAAAATGGTTCCCCGGGCCCCAAAAAGTTTGAGAACCCATGCTCTAGTGGACCAACTGCCATCCAGCCAGTCAGCCAGCAATCCAGACAGTCAGCCAGCAATCCAGCCAGTCAGCCCAGAGGGTAGGAGAGGATGAATGTGCCTCAGTCTCAGTACAGAACAGAGCCACCATGCACCTGAACAAGCAGCAGTAATGGGCCTGTTAACTGATGTTGCTAATTGAGTTTGTTCCATTACTGGAGCAGAGGTAAGAAATAAACACACAGGACTTTTTGTACAATGTTAACTACACAATGTTCTGAGTGTAGGCTTCCTTCAATGAAGGGAGGCAAAGAGGGATACACATTAGTAAAAGTGGTAGTGACTGTTAAAAAGCTAGTACACTCACATCTCTACGATGCCCTCGGGCAGGTTGGCAGGGATCTCAGTCAGGCTCTTGTGACGACAGTCCACAATGTTGTTGTTACAGGTGCAGGAGATTGGACATACTGATGCCTGGGGAATACAGGTACGAGGCTCTGCCTGAGCTGGGCCTGAGAGAAAGAGAAAGAGAAAGAGATAGAGAGAGAGAGAGAGAGAGAGAGAGAGAGAGAGAGAGAGAGAGAGAGAGAGAGAGAGAGAGAGAGGGAGAGAGAGAGAGAGACAGAGACAGAGACAGATAGACAGAGAAAGAGAGAGGTGGTGGGCAAGAGAGAGAGAGTGAGGGGGTTGGGGGAGTGAAAGAGAGAGAGGGGGTTGGGGAAAGAGAGAGCGAGGGAAAGAGAGAGAGAGCGAGGGAAAGAGAGAGAGAGGGAAAGAGAGAGAGAGAGAGAGAGAGAGAGAGAGAGAGAGAGAGAGAGAGAGAGAGAGAGAGAGAGAGAGAGAGAGAGAGAGAGAGGGGAAGAGAAAGAGAGAGAGGGGGGGGCGGAGGGATGGGGAGGATGGGGAGGAGGTGAGACAGAGGGAGAGAGAGAGAGAGAGAGAGAGAGAGAGAGAGAGAGAGAGAGAGAGAGAGTGAGAGATATGGAGGGAGAGGATAGAGTGAGGAAGAGCAGATTATGCACACTTGAATACAAAATGAAATAAAAAGCTTAGTTAAAACCCCATGTGTCATGTTGAATCAGCTTAATAAAGCTCTAGAATAAGGAACATATATCAAAATAAAGGGCAGCAGATACAAGTCAATAACATAACATGGCTGTTTATTGCTGGCTGTAATAAAGCAGGGATAATCACCAGCACAGGGTATGCCTCTGTCCATCTTTCTCTCCCTCCCTATCTCCTCTCTCTTTGTCTCTCTCTCTCTCCCTCCCTATCTCCTCTCTCTTTGTCTCTCTCTCTCTCTCTCCCTATCTCCTCTCTCTTTGTCTCTCTCTCTCTCCCTCCCTATCTCCTCTCTCTTTGTCTCTCTCTCCCTCCCCCCTCTCTCTCTTCATCTCTGCTGTGTTATTGTCTTTATTTGCAGGTTAATTATGGGGCTGCCTCTAAGGCGGAGGACTGTATTTCTGCTGCGGCTGCCTGCTGGAGATTCATCTGCTGATTAATGGCTGCAGGGAGGGGGTGGGAGCTGTTCATTAGGCCCAACCGTGAACCCTTTTATCAATTACATCCTGGAGTCAATTAAAACAAGACCACCAACCGATTCCACTGATTCATTGGCTTTTCACTCCGCACTATAAAAGACCCTGTTCATTTGGAGATAACATGAGTAGTTCTTGTGCTGTTTTTAGTACAGTGTGTTGTCATGGTGATTTAGTTTGGTGCATACCTGTGCAGGTGAAGTCTTTCTTCTGGACATCAGGGATGTTGAGACCCCTCATGCTGGCGGGGGCCATGCACTGGGTGAAGGGGGCCAGGCCATGCCTCTGCCGCAGCCAGTCGGACAGCCAGGACAGGTGGCAGTCGCAGTGCAGATTGTTAGAGTGCAGACGCCTGCAAAGGGAGGAGCGGAGAGTGAGGGAACAGCAGTGGTCAGGGCAGGTTGTTGGCTGCAGAGGGTGGGGGTGAGAGAGAGCCACAGTAGAGGGCCAGTGGCATGACATAACGCGTTAGAAAAATGACCACATCTAAGGCCGAGTAGAAGAATCCACTCACCACAACACACGCCCCCAAATGTGTTTAGAGTGACAATGAAATTGACTTTTTTCTTAGGTCTGAGGCTGCCCAGCAGATGAAAAACATTTGGAGTTCTCATTTACTCATGGCTGCCCTGCTGTGTTTATGACTCTGTGACTCGTCCGTCCTTGACAGAGATGCTGTGGTTGTCATATCCAAGACCGCCGCATAAAAGCGACTAATGTGAATCCATCTGCAGACGCAAGAATGGGCCCATTCTCTCAGCCAACACCTTCATTTCATCAAGGTCTCCCTCAACAATATGGCAGCTCTCCCAAAGAAGAGGACAGGACACGACACACAGGGGCTAAATCACTGTCTCTCAACAGTCATTACGAGACCGACTGGAGAGGAGCTGAAAGGAGAGGAAACAGGGGGGCTTGGCGGTAGGAGGAAGAGTCATGTCAGCAAATCAAAAAGTTACTTCATCCTTTTCACAAAGTCCGGCAAATGAAATACGGGTGCGATCCGTTTAGAGGACAGGAATTGCTCATTGAGGATAACAGCGTGGGTTGTAGTTTTAATGGAGCTCTTCCCATTATAAATCCAGTTTATAGCCACCCGTTGTTCCGGATTAATTACACACGAGTGGGATTAGAGAGGTGGAGGGATGGAGAGATGAGCTCCAAACTGAGACGGAACATAGGGCTCATACACCACTGCTCGGTCGGTCGGCTGTGTGTGTGTGTGTGTGTGTGTGTGTGTGTGTGTGTGTGTGTGTGTGTGTGTGTGTGTGTGTGTGTGTGTGTGTGTGTGTGTGTGTGTGTGTGTGTGTGTGTGTGTGTGTGTGTGTGTGTGTGTGTGTGTGTGAGTGTGTGTGAGTGAGTGAGTGAGTGAGTGAGTGAGTGAGTGAGTGTGTGTGAGTGAGTGAGGTGAGCTAGGTGTTCATCTTCAGAACCTGCACAAAAGGGCACCTCAGCTCACCCTGTGATCCACACAGACACACACTGTGAAAATTACTAGAGTAACTATCCCTTTCGCAGTAGGAGCCCTCACTCTCTATCTGTCCCGTTATTGAACGGCAACTCACCATGGGGTGATATCATTTGATCTAATTGAATGGCTGTTGGACAAAGCTGGTAAAAAGAGAGCGGGGGAGAGAAACAGAAAGAGAGAGAGAGAGAAACAGAGCGAGAGAGAGCGAGGGCAGAGGGGAGGTTAGCTAAGCTATTTCATCAGAAACCTGGAGCCACCCCCCCCCATCCCTGCTAAATGAATTACAGACATCTCTAAACATTTGATTTAATAAGTTGTTTTTACAAGCAGCAAATTCAATACAGAGATCTCAGGGATATTAGAGCCAGAAAATGCAGTACAAAGGAACTGGGAGCCAGGGATGTAGGGGCGGGTGGGGTAGGGGGAAGCAGGGGGAGCCTCAGCTCAGATAATTCAATACTGGCCAGGGAGCAGAAGGCCGGCCATCCCAGCGTCAGCAAATTCAATTCTGAGGAGGCGAGGAGGAGGCGAGGGGATAGGGATGGGGAGACTGCTGAGCCATGGGGCTTGTAGCAGAGCGGACAGCTCTAAGCTCCAGACCTCAGGCCCCCGAGGAGCCCAGGCAGCAGGCAGGAAAAGAGATGATTACTGGGGAGGCTGGAGTCTGGAGCCTGGGGTCTGGAGGGGAGGACACCGCAGGCTCACAGGGTCACAAGCCACTGCGGGTCTGAGATGGGTCCTGAGCGTCAAAGGCCGTCTGTCTGTCTGTCTGTCTGTCTGTCTGTCTGTCTGTCTGTCTGTCTGTCTGTCTGTCTGTCTGTCTGTCTGTCTGTCTGTCTGTCTGTCTGTCTGTCTGTCTGTCTGTCTGTCTGTCTGTCTGTCTGTCTGTCTGTCTGTCTGTCTGTCTGTCTGTCTGTCTGTCTGTCTGTCTGTCTGTCTGTCTGTCTGTCTGTCTGCCCGTCTACTGCGGACACCCTCTTACTATTTATGGTCCCCTTGGACAGTGAAGCAGTGGAACAACTCACACCACATGGTAATAATAACCAACGTATCCCAGAGCCCACTGCTTAATAACCAAGGTCAGCCGCAGAAGAGAGACATCCCGGCAAGGTAGAGCACTATGTCATTATTATGTATTGATTGTGGTTGGGGAGATAATGTGAGTGAAATGGGTACAGTGACAGTGACAGTCATGCACAACACAGATCTCAGGGGACAAGAGACAGATACAAGGTCTGCTCCCTCAGACCCCCCCAGGGGTGTCTAGGTAAACAACCCCAGTGAGCTGGCGTGCCATCGACCCTGGCGACCGGGGACGCCCCTCCACCCGCCCGCCCAATCACTCATCAGAGTTGCCTCAGGGTCGATCCAGGGATTGAACACAACAATGTCTTTGACCCACGGATTTTATAGGGAGTCAGAACTCGTGAACTTAAAGAAAGTTGTGCCTTGTTGAGGTAATGGGGCTCGAACGATTATGAGCATGAACCAACGGAGAGATAACCACTCATTATATAATCTGGATCCTGTTTCCACTCAGCCACTTGGTGGTATTTCACAATGGCTGCATCCCAAATGGCGCCCTATTCACTACACAGTGCACTACTTTCGACCATGGCCATAGGTCTCTGGTCGAAAGTTGTGCACTGTACAGGGAATAAGGTAGCATTTGGGACACATCCAAATGGTATCCTCATCATATACTCACAGAGTCCGCAGCTTGGGCATGTGGTTGAAGCTGGACAGAGGGATGAGGGTGATGTTGTTGTTGTTGAGGGTGCTGCAAGAGAGAGACCGACAGTACATTTAGAAACAATAGCCACAATCCACAAAGACAGTCATTGGGTTTCACAAGTAGAAAGAAAGGCATAAGAAGGAGTAAGAAAGTAGCACACTGTTCTAAAAAAATGAGCAAAATTAAAACACAAGTAATGGACAACGAGCAGCCTACAGTCTAAACAGACAGTCTACTGTGTCTATCTCAGTGCATCCAGAGGTGATATACAGGGCATTCGGAAAGCATTCAGACCCATTCCAATTTTTCCGCAGTTTGTTGACGTTACGGCCTTATTCTAAAATGGATTCAATGAATTGTTTTCCTCATCAATCTGCCCACTTAACACCCCATAATGACAAAGCGAAAACAGGTTTTTCGAAAAATTGTTCAATTTGATTACAAATAAAAGTATTCACACCCTTTGCTATGAGACTTGAAATTGAGCTCAGGTGCAACCTGTTTCCATTGATCATCCTTGAGATGTTTCTACAACTTGATTGGAGTCCACCTGTGGTAAATTAAATGGATTGGACATGATTTGGAAAAGTACACACCTGTCTACATAAGGTTCCGCAGTTGACAGTGCATGCCAGAGCAAAAACCAAGCCATGAGGTCAAAGGAATTGTCTGTAGAGCTCTGAGACAAGATTTTGTCGAGGCATAGTTCTGGGGTCGGCTACCGAAATAATTCTGCAGCATTGAAGGTCCGTTTGGAACCACCAAGATTCTTCTTAGAGCTGGCCGCCCGGCCAAACTGAGTAATCAGGGGAGAAGGGCCTTGGTCAGGGAGGTGACCAAGAATCTGGTCACTCTGACAGAGCTCCAGAGTTCCTCTTTGGAGATGGGAGAACCTTCCAGAAGGACAACCATCTCAGAACTCCACCAATCAGGCCTTTAAGGTAAAGTGGCCAGACAGAAGCCACTCCTCAGTAAAAGGCACATGACAGCCCGCTTGGAGTTTGCAAAAAAGCACCGAAAGACAAGATTCTCTGCTCTGATGCCAAGCGTCGCATGTGAAGGTAACCTGGCACCATCCTTACGGTGAAGCATGGTGGTAGCAGCATCATGCTGCGGGGATGTCTTTCAGTGGCAGGGACTGGGAGACTAGTCAGGATCGATGGAAAGATTAACAGAGAAAAGTACAGAGAGATCCTTGATGAAACCCTGCTCCAGAGTGCTCAGGATCTCAGACTGGGGCGAAGGTTCACCTTCCAACAGGACAATGACCCTAAGCACACAGCCAAGACAATGCAGGAGTGGCTTCGGGATAAGTCTCTGAATGTCCTTGAGTGACCCAGCCAGAACCCGGACTTGAACTTGATCTAACATCTCTGGAGAGACCTGAAAATAGCTGTGCCGCGACGCTCTCCATCCAACCTGACAGAGCTTGAGAAGATCTGCAGAGAAGAATGGGAGAAACTCCCCCAAATACAGGTGTGCCAAGCCTGTAGCGTCATACCCAAGAAGACCCAAGGCTGCAATCGCTGTCAAATGTGCTTCAAGAAAGGATGGAGTAAAATGTCATATTTCAGTATTTTTTTTATTTTACACATTTGCAAAAAAAATCTAAAAACAGTTTTTGCTTTGAAAATTGTATTGTAAAATGTAATCAATTTTAGAATAAAGCTGTAAACATAACAACATGTGGAAATAGTGAAGGGGTCTGAATATTTTCCAAATGCACTGCAGGTAAGTAGCAGAAGCAGTGGTACCCTTCTCAATCACCCAGAAGGGGTGTATTCATTAGCAAACAAGTGTTTCTACTGGACATATTCAGGTCGGTCCCTGCCCATTTGGTTCCTATTGAAGACACCCAGGTGCAACAGGTTTGTTTGAACAGCACAAAGGTTCTTGTCAGAGAGCTGGATGGTGCCTGTTGTTCACAGCATACTGTTCATCCACACCTCATCCCTTGCCTGCCTGTCTGCTTGTGTTGTGGGCCATATGATGCTGCTGGTGCAGGCGTGTCCACAACAGCGTGTAATAAGCTTTAGCACAACGATGATATTATCAGCAGCAGCAGGCGGAGGGAGGGTTAGAGGGAGGCAGCAGTAATTCCCTTTCTCTCCATCTAGCAACAGTAAATATGAATAGTACTACTTAGCAGACTTAAGTCTTGTAATCTAGCCGTCCCACCCCTCCGTCACTAGATAGCCCCCTCCACCTCCACCCGTCCCCTCTGCACCACCTCCCTGGGAAGTGTTAATGTGCACCTGCTATTTCTAAATTTGGGACTTTAATGGTTCCCGGATCGGCTCGGTAGCTAGAAACAGAAAGTGCTGAGTCCTGTCGGCGAGACGACGTTACGGGCGGAGCAGGAGGCTTGTTTTACAGCGTCTTGCTGTACTATTACTGGTAATAAGGGGTTTCGCGGGACTAGAGAGGATGCCGATCGCAGAAGATCCTCAGAGTGGAGTGGACGAGAGTAAAGACTGGCCTGCTGGTTTTTACAGTTCATGCATGTTTTAAGGAAAGTGTTGGGAGCACCGGGCAGCGGCCTCTGGTGTGACGCCATGTATCAACTCTCACTGTAACAGGCTGATTCAAACCCACAAAGGAGAGAGGAGGAAGACGGATATGACGACAACACGTGGTTCAACATATCTGTGTTCAGATTTCTAATTGGACCAGTGGAAAATTCCCGTCAAGGCAACAGCAAAGCTGAAAAAAAATAAACGAGGGTCGCATGAAAACAAAGTGAAGAAAAAAAAATCCCCTAAAATTAAATACTTGTGGAATTCTAAATGATGTTTTCATATTTCTTTTGGAAGCAATAAGCAGGGGGAACACTTTATTAAGAACGAGGGGGGAAATGCAACCAAATGGCAAGGAAAATGATTGTTATTCCACAATTAAATTATATACGGGGCGGAATCACCCTTGTCAGTCTGACCAAATTGGCACTTCTAGTGAGGAGAGTAACTCCATCCCACTTGTCAAGGCCACTGTGGCTCTCAGGCTCATCTGGCTTAGAACTACTGCTGGGTTTTTGCCACAGTGGAGGGAAGGAGGGAAGGAAGGAGAGAGAGGGCGGGATTGAGCAAGAGAGAGAGTAGGAGAGAGAAAAAGGGAATGAGAGAGGGAAAAAGACAGAGGGAGGAAAGAAAAATAAAGAGAGAAAAGAGAGAGAGCATGGGTCGGGGATGGGTCTGGCTGGGACGAAGGGAGCAACGCCCTGGTAAAACCCTGTAATATTGAACCATCAACAGGGGAAAATGGCCTCTGCCCAGGAAGGACACTCACTTATCTCTCCCACCGGCCAGAGAGAGATTTTCCAAGGAGCTGGCTGTCATGATAACGAGGAACCAGAAACCACTGAAGAGTTAGTGGCCAACGTGTTCAGCTACATCCATATTTCAACATGGTCGTTTTTTAACACTGTCTGGTCCTAGAGTGCATTTAGCCATACGGTTCACAATTGATCCGATTTACTGGGGGGCCCTGTGCAATTTCTCCTGATTACAGTAATCACACAGACAAGAGAGGCAGTATCTCAATTACGCACAACAGCTCTTTCAAGGTCTTTGTCTGCCTAGTTAAAATCCACTAACCTGCTAATCTAATATTGGAACATTAGAAAATGACCTAATGGCAAAATATGATGAATTCCTAAATCTGTTGGAGCAGACATTAGCCTCTCAGGCATGTCTGTCTGTCACCGGGGGAACGTAATCTGTTGTGTAGTGTAATGTAGTGCTGTATAGGGCCCCTATCTCTGTCCCCAGCCAGGGAGGCAGTGATGGAGCTGAGTCTTTACCAGCAGCCCATGAGGTTGACGCTATCGCATGTTGTCTATAGGGCCTGCGGAGTCTGATCACTGCCCCAGCCGTCAATCCCTCTTTATCCTTGCTCTCTCTCTCTCTCTCTCTTTCAATCTCTCTCCCTCTCTCACACTCTCTCCCCTCAGGCCGCTCGCTCTCGCCCCTCTGCTTCCTCTTCCTCTCTCGCCCCTCTATCACCGTCGTCCTTCTCCGCCTCTCTCTCTCTTTTTCCTCCCCACTCCGTCCCTCTCTCTCTCTTTTTCCTCCCCACTCCGTCCCTCTCTCTCTCTTTTTCCTCCCCACTCCGTCCCTCTCTCTCTCTTTTTCCTCCCCACTCCGTCCCTCTCTCTCTTTTTCCTCCCCACTCCGTCCCTCTCTCTATCTTTTTCCTCCCCACTCCGTCCCTCTCTCTATCTTTTTCCTCCCCACTCCGTCCTTGACTCACTCTTTCCGGCTGTAACCGTTGGGGACCGCCGCTGTTCCTGATACCTCTCTATCCTTCTCCCCTCCACTAACGGCCATGTTTTACTGACACACTCTCCCCCTCTCTCTCTCTCTCTCTCTCTTTTATTCAGCTTTTTACGTTTGGTTACTTTCCCCGTCTTGAATCTGCACAGCGAGTTATTTATTTCCTGATTGAACCACTACTGAACTAATGATTCTTAACGAAAGCAGGGGATGCTAGCTGAGTTCATACAATGCTCCAGGAAGACAATGGCGCCTATGTGTCTCGATTATGTAGCCTCTAGGCTTTAATGGGATCAATAGAGTATCCTGAATTATAGCTTGTTGTGTAGTGGAACAATGTTACTTCACGATTTTCTTTAGAGCTCCATCGATGTCCTGGTCATAGGATTATTCTTTTATTAACTGACCCCATTACTTCTCCTTAAAACAGAGACAGGCTCTGTCCGAGGTACGGGTTCTCCGATATTTTTCCAGTGCGATTTCTTTCTTCGCTCTCTGCCATGCTAAGAAAGCTTTCCCACAGTTGCGAAAAGGCCTACTTTGGGGTCTCGAGTGCTCTCTGCCTCTCTCCAGACCCTCATTAAGGCTTTTTGGAGAGGGCCCCTGGATACGTCACCTTTTTTTTATTGAAAAGACACAGCGAGGGGGGCTGGGGCTGCAGTGGCTGGTGGGTAAGACAGGGCTGGAGCGGAGCAGTGGGAGGGAGGGTAGGGCTGGGATGGACAGGAGGAGTGCATACGGCCCAGTGGAGCTGACTCAGTTACAGAAACTCACAGAGGCTTGAAATCAGGGGCCTGAGAGACACGCAATGCGACATGACGGTGTCATCATCAGCAGCACACTGCTCTGCCATGGTGTGTGTGTGTGTGTGTGTGTGTGTGTGTGTGTGTGTGTGTGTGTGTGTGTGTGTGTGTGTGTGTGTGTGTGTGTGTGTGTGTGTGTGTGTGTGTGTGTGTGTGTGTGTGTGTGTGTGTGTGTGTGTGTGCGCACGTGTGGCTGTGTGTGTGTGTGAATGTGACAGAGAGTGTATTTCAGGAGGTAGGTGAAGAGATTTTCCCCCCAACCTCTTTAACTGTTCTCTCGGCGGGCACATTAGAGTGGCACATTGTAATATCTGAGGGGGCGAGAGGTGAAGTTTCCCACGGGTTCTGCTCCTGGCCATTTCTCCCTCACAATGAGTGTGTGTGTGTGGGGGGTGGGGGCTGATTTAAGAGTCTGGTTCCTTCCCAGGAACCACCAGAGTGTATTCCCTCTCTCTCTTCATCTTCATCATCTCACTAAGCCTGCCTAAAGACACCGTGAGAGTGTGTGTTTGAGTGTGTGTGTGTAGAGGGTCTGCTTTAAAGAAGACTTGAGTGTTTGAACCAGGCAATCTGCATGTTCCGTCTGTGTGTGTGTGTGTGTGTGTGTGTGTGTGTGTGTGTGTGTGTGTGTGTGTGTGTGTGTGTGTGTGTGTGTGTGTGTGTGTGTGTGTGTGTGTGTGTGTGTGTGTGTGTGTGTGTGTGTGTGTGTGTGTGTGTGTGTGTGTGTGTGTGTGTGTGTGTGTGTCTCCTCTTCCAGAGTCCCAGAGTTGTCTCAGATGCCTTCCCTCCCTGTGAGGAGTGACATTTCCACCATGTTGCCATGGAACTCTGGAACAATCACCACCAACACAACAGCCAATGGCACGGCAGCAGCAGCGTTGGAGGCAGCGGGCTGAGAAGTGTCGAGGCAGCGGGCTGAGAAGTGTCGAGGCAGCGGGCTGAGAAGTGTAGAGGCAGCGGGCTGAGAAGTGTCGAGGCAGCGGGCTGAGAAGTGTCGAGGCAGGGGGCTGAGAAGTGTCTAGGCAGCGGGCTGAGAAGTGTCGAGGCAGCGGGCTGAGAAGTGTCGAGGCAGCGGGCTGAGAAGTGTCGAGGCAGCGGGCTGAGAAGTGTCGAGGCAGCGGGCTGAGAAGTGTCGAGGCAGCGGGCTGAGAAGTGTCGAGGCAGCGGGCTGAGAAGTGTCGAGGCAGCGGGCTGAAAAGTGTTGAGGCAGCGGTGGAGTTTACAGAACAAGCCTGGAGTTTTTGGGGCCTGGATGTCAAAACAAATGAGCAGAGTGCCTCCAGATGAGGCCTCATTTCATTACGGCCATCGTAACTCATCCACCACTTGTTTGCGGCGTGGCGGAATCCAACCCGAAAGGGATGGAAATGTTTTCCTTTGTTTTGCTTAGCGTGGAGGGCTCAGCTAAAGCACAAAGGCGCAATCAGATGTCGTTGAACTCGCAGATGACAAACATCGAAATAACATGCGCTGCAGCTCAAGACCCTGTCCACGTGGTTCGTGTCTAAGTGAGGGCTTATGAGAGACAAAAGAAAACAGTGAGGCGCTTGGGCAATGTGGACATTATCTTATCCAATAAAGACATGCTTTATGGATCCGGAAAATGTAATCGGCAACGGAGAGTAGGGCGGAGGGAGGAAGAGAGAGGAGGGTGGAGGGCGGAGGAGAGAGGAGGGTGGAGGGCAGAGGGAGGAAGAGAGAGGAGGGTGGAGGGTGGAGGGCGGAGGGTGGAGGGTGGAGGGCGGAGGGAGGAGGGTGGAGGGGGAGGGTGGAGGGCGGAGGGAGGAGGGTGGAGGGAGGAGGGTGGAGGGCAGAGGGAGGAAGAGAGAGGAGGGTGGAGGGCAGAGGGGGGAGGAGAGAGGAGGGTGGAGGGCGGAGGGAGGAGGAGAGAGGAGGGAAGACAAGAGAGGGGGATGAGAAAAAGAGAGGCGGATTCAGCTTTTGGTTCTGTAGATGGAGGGCACTCAGTATTAGCCAGTCACATACTGCAGCAAGAGGCACATGTAGGACGGACAGACAGACAGAGAGAGAGACATGAGTGCCGAGCCATTGATGAGGCCATTACAGCTTAAATGAGGACAGATTGAATCTAAGCTGTTCCCATCCCTTTTTGTCCTGGCGTACAGGAGCGAGTGATTAATTGTGCATTGGGTTGGCTCTGCTGGGACACGATGGGGTCGTTCCTCTCTCTCCTCCTGCTCCCTACCGCCACTGCGCTGCTTTGGCGCAGTCACACCACCCAGAGATATCGTAAGGGGCCACGTCTGGTGGCAAGGCAATTTCCTGTGCTTGAAACTGCTGTTTGCGAGCTAATGACAGCCCCCCCCCTCACTCGTCAACCCCCCCTTCTCTCCCTCTCACTTCCCCTCTCTCTCTCTCACTCTCTCGCCCTCCATCTCAATCTCCATCTCTCTTTCTCTGCCTGCTATCTGACTCATAAAGACTATTCTATTGGCTGAAGGCAACATTTCAAATCAGACCACACTGAGGTAAAGACTGATTTGTCCTTTGGGAGGCACACTGGTGTTGGGGATTATAAATGCATGGAATATCTGATTCACACAGAAGACTCAGTCCCTGACAGTCTCTTCTCTCTCGCTATCCCTCTAACCCCCCTCTCTCTCTTTTTATACTCAAACTCTCTGTCTCCCTCTCTACCCCCCTCTCTCTCTCTCTCTCTCTCTCTCTCTCTCTCTCTCTCTCTCTCTCTCTCTCTCTCGTTATGTGCTCCTCAGTGAGCTACAACAGGGCCTCCATCTCTCTAGCCACAGAAAGGCATTAATCAAGAGGAGTCATCAGCAGTGTTTATGAGATAGAAGTGAGGTCAGAGAGGATACAGACCGAGGGGCAAGGAGACTGAGGCTAGGTCAGGTCACATCAATTCCCTGGAAGCGTCAACGATCGCCTGGCCATGGTACAGCTGACGGACTTAAATACCAGGTAAAGGCCAGCCAAACCAAAAGCACTGAATAGCAAAAACATTATATTTTTGACCCGGTCCCTGTATATAAAAAAAATATTTTTCTGAACCAATGCATTTAGGTTTCGATCAAACACCCACGCGTCTCGCCCTAGACGGCTCTGGAACCAAAATGCAGCCACAGAAATGCGATAGTTTCTTGTGATCACCACAGCTCGGAGCAAATGAGCCGCACTGCATATAATGTAACAGTACTACTCCGCCTCACCCGCTAACACTCTCACCATACAGCATCCATTCAGTCTGCTTCTCCACAGTCAAATCACAATCAGGTCCAACAATGCACTTTCAACAGTTCAAATAAATGACACCGAGTCAACTCCGAAAGGCAGTAGGCAACAAGGCAGGAGGGGTGGTGGGGGTCCCCCCTGGTTGGTGTATTTTGGCATGCCTTGGGTCTTCGTGTGAGAGAGGTGCTTACCACTCACCAGCGGGTACGAAACATCATTAAAGTCTACTCATATTAAAGAGGGCATCTGTAACCTCAAAATAAAATAACAGCAAGAATAACAGTAATAGAAGAGAATGCAGTATCAAACAAGCCTGGTGAATCAGTGTTAACATAAAGTGAAGGGAGTCTATGTCCCCATTCGGCTGGTTATGAAGTAACTAAATCACTCTAGTTGGAACACGGAGGCCTCTGTCAAAAAGTCAGGGAAATGCAGAGGGCACACATTGACAAATGACAGTGTTTGGCAGGGCGGAAGGAGTTGGAGGAGGAGGGGGGAGGTCGTTTGTGGTAATGTGAAAACTTGGTCCCTCCCTCTTCTTATCAATGCGTGATGAGGTGAAAGTCACCTTGAGATACCTAGCATGGAAATGTCTCAGCGGCACTTCCATTCCTCATAAAAAAATGACAGAGCCCGGTAGGTCGGCACAAAATAAAAAATAATAAAAAAAGAGAGAGAGTGGCGTTCATTGAGAGACAGAATTTTCTGTACAAAAAGTGGTCATTAAATATGCAGCGGCCCCTCTGTTCTGGAGAGTGCAGCGGGAGGGGGGGACGATGGAAGATGGCCACGCAGCACTCTGGTAAGAACACAGAGGTCTCCGTAGACGACTTGCGGGCTCTTTGGCTTTTCAAAGAGCATTTCAGACTTGTATAGATTTGTAACGGCTAATGGACAGATTTAACAAATTACGTAAACGTTATAACCAAAAGAATAATGTACAAATTACATTTCTGCCCGTTTAATTCCTAACAATATTGCAAGTCATATTTTTATCATAATAGTTTTCACAAGTATAATCAAATTTTTCTCTCTCAGTTAAGAAATTATAAGCCATATTCATCACCAGTTAATTGAGGGTAATATTTGCTTGACCAGTATTCTAATACAATGCTAGTATTTTGATTGTTAAAAATCCAATAAAATGTGATATATATATATATATATATATATATTATTTTTACACAATTCATTTGCTTAGTGAAACTTACATTTGACAAGTATCTTCAAGGACATCTCGACATAAAAGCGGCATTTATTCAAATCAAATGTCCTAAGAGCAGAAACCATCCAATGAATAATCATCAAAGAATCAGTGGCATATTGGCTTGTCCATCCCCTCCACCCAGCAGTATGTTGGCCCACCATGCAGTGTGCTCTGCTGGCACCCAACCCTGTTCTCCATCTCATTGAGATGCAAGGCATGCCCAATATAAGAACATGTCCGAGATAACTTTGAAGTCATTAGTTCAGTCATTAGCACATTTATGTTAAATCCAAATTACAATTCATCACCAGAAAGGGCCGATCATTTATTTTGTGTTGCTTGGCAGGCGTTAAACTGTATTCAGTCATTGGAAGTCACAGAGCTGCACTCATTACGGAGTCCTATTTAGTCCTCCACTAAATCAGCTCTTATTCATTAGCAACTTGGGGGAATGCTTAACATCTAACACAAAAGCTGACGTGATTGTATAAGGAATTCTTCTCGGGAGAAATAGGCAGAGACTTTTGTATCGGTTGTTTTCTATGATCAGAGAGATTTCTCAGCCACCCAGGCATCAATAGGAATGAGGCCTTTGAAATGACTTGTTTATGTCTATAGTCAGATGATGCTCTTTAAAAAAATGTTTTAAAAGAAGTTTAACGATCATTGTGATTAGAAACATCACATGTGTCGACCACCCCAATTTCTGTTTTTTAAGAAGGGTATTTGGACACAATGTTTTCTTGTGATCAAACTACAAAGGAGCACCTATATATCACTTTTCTTGACAGCTTCGATACAAATATTGTGTCCATCTGACTGTGAGTGTAAATTCATTTCATCAACCAGTTTCTATTTATATACTGTAAAATTCCCAATGTTCTTTTTGGGGGGGTTTTCCCTCCTGGACAAAACACATACCAACATATTTCCGTTTTTTAATTTTTTTTTAACAATGTTGTTCTCCAAAATACTTTGTAAAAACATGGTGGTCTGACAATGTGGAACAAACATGGCTGGTCATGGAGAAATTTGTTACATCAATAATACATTATCTTTGCTTTTCCCTCTTTACCACAGGCTCTTAGAAGGCACCGATAGTTCCCATGCCAGATCTAATAGAAGAATAAAATAACAAAATACCCAGTAAGGAACAGTTTTAGTGCAGTTGATACCCTTTGATCGTATCACATGAAAGAGAGAGGATCTCATCTATGAGTTCAATTCAAGGGCTAGAAGATGGCACAAGTACAAATACACTGACATACACTAGCTATCAGGAGAGATGGTGCATCTACTGCACCATGGACAAGAACCAATTGTAATTTCAATTCTACACTGATAGACTGGGCAATAGATATAGGCCTGAACATCAAGATGCTTTCTGGTACGGTATATACCGTATACCGGAGTATTTGGAAAAAGCCACGGGATGGTTCTTGCAATACCGTCAAAACGATTTATTTGAGGTTTTTCAATCAATTGTCATATTTGAAGCTACTTTTTAAATTAAAACCGGCAGTCAACTTGTGCAATACACGTTAAAGGAGTTAAAGCAGATTGCATTCTTCATTTAACCTGTTATTGTACATTACGAAGCTTACCGTCGATCCCCAGAACAGTCGAGCCAGTCACGTGCCTGTTTGTAAATAGCACAACGGGAGACGGCGGGAGCTGTTGAGACCACAGCGTTCTATACCTATCAGCGAGTCTCTGTTGTGCAGCGCACATGAGGTGATGAAGTTACACTTGTATGCAATTCACCACTAAATGTTTGCCGTCAGAAGTCAAAGAGCTCTGGATGAGTTGTCTGTACAGCTGCCATTTCTTTCCCCTGTGGTTCCTACTTGCATGTTCTTCTCCTTTGTTCTCCTCCCGTCTGCTCCGTGTGCATATGCTGCTCTTCGTACAGAAAAGCATGCATCACAACTTCGTTCATTTGCATAATTTCTCTCGTTCACCTTCGCTTGTAAATGTCCACACTCACCGAAAATGACATTCGGTAGCTACGAACTATGCTTGTAGGAGCTGGATTTGCTTGTCTTTGCAATTAGTTTATGTTCGTTTTCGCTAGTTAGCATTTAGCTAACAGCATCTACATGATTTTGCTATTAGTTTGCACTACTTTTGTTAGCATTCTTGTAATAGAGGCCCTTTGGGCTTTTCTTGCATTTTTAGCGCCACCTTGTATGCTATGCTAGTAATAGCGTAAATCCAGGGATAAGAGAATGACAGTATGACAATATGAAAAGCTGGATACCGCTGAACTTACTGTATCTATTCGGAAAATGTGTTACAGATGTATGATCTTAATTTGATCACTCTTTTGTTGTGGAGAATCCTCCCGCACATGCAGTGTATTTTAGGTTTAAAAAGGCTTCTAAAGTATGTAATTGCCACTTTGAAATGTCAGACTTCATTTGCACTAATGAAAAATGTATTGCCCAACTAAATTTTTTTTTCCATTTGCCAAATGTCCTGTTGCTGCAACATTATTTTCCTGCTGTAGCAAATGGGCTCAAATTAAGATCCTACATTAATAGGTACACTGCCATAAAATCGAACACTTTGTTTAATTCTAAAACAGAGACAATTGCTCAAAGAAAAAGCCTAATGTACCAAGAGTGCATAACCTAATTACATCGAAGGCAATCAATGCCTAGTGCTCCAGTCAAATCAGTGTTGTAGTGGTTCGTGGAGAAGTGGGTGTACTCAAACTTTGGCAAAAAAAAAATCCCAAAACGGCCTGCCCGGCGAAGTAATGGTGCCCTGTGTGAAAAATGATATGAGAAACAGTGACATGTATTCTAAAATGATAAATCCCATTTTGGTCTTTTGACTTTCATGCCAACCCAAGACGTACCGTGCTAGCAAGCTAATAGCAGGCGTACTATTGAAACAGATAAATTAGGCTGTCAACTGAGTCAGAAATCCACAGGTTTCAGATTTGTTCCATTTTTTTTTCTTCAGTTACACAAAAAAAAATGAAAACAACCAAATGTTATGTTCTAAGTCCACAACAATGCTTAAACCACATCAGGAGACGACTTCTGTGATCTGGGAAAAATCAAAGACATTTAGATTTTTGAGTGTAGTTACTACTTTGGTAAACGCATCAGTGGGGATTAATGCCCACTGAGAAAGAAAAAGTGGCATACGACCTAAGCCTGTGTATACCCACCACTACAGCACTTAGTCCAATTATCTCCATTTCAGCTGCATGGACATATGGGCGAATTATCATCTTTAAACAACATCTTCACATTCTTCACTGACGTCCGCTTCGTCATGGGCTCTGGTCGAGCACGAGGAAGGTGCAGTATTGTTCATGAACATTGAATCCACACATGCTGACTTTTATGTCTGGTCTGCTCAGCCGACTAACGCCATCTCATCTCTATCGTGCCATTTTGTGCTGTGGTCATGAAACCATCGCTAGCCGCTCTATGAGCCAAGGCAGGGCAGAGGGAGGAGGACGCTTAGAATGAACAGCCAGTCTAGCAGCAGGATTTACTATCCTTCATTCAAACATATCCTGCACTGCCTTTGAGCACAGCCCTAATATGAGCACCTCAAGTGAGTTCTCTGTGTTAACAAACCAACCGGCTTTTTTGCAGGTTTTCTGTAAAGCCGGCGGGAGAGACTGACTGTAGGTCTCTCTTGGTCACAAAATGAGCCCTGCTTTAACAGAGGGGAGGGGTATCTGGGAAATGTCTATCTCCCCCCCAGCAATACTTTCCTGTACTGTCCTATCATATCCTTAGTAGTGCTGCCTGGGCTATCTTCACTGTGCCAGGGCTGGAGGTGCCTCCAGTGAATCCCTCTGCACCAGGACGTAACAGCCTGGGGGGCTGCAGGGGTATATACCCCCCCTGGCACTCAGACCAGTCCGGACCGAACAGGTCCAGACCCCCAGTAACACCCTCAGCCACAGGGAAGAGTTTCAGACACCGTGCTACAGTACAGCAGCAGCTCACCAGCCAAATGCAACAGTGTCTGTCAGGCCAAGTCCTGAGTCTAGTTGAAAGCTTTACACTACGACAGAGGACACAAGCTAAGCCTATAGTTTTCCTGCCGAGTAGTTACAATGCATGACACTATTCCCTGACAAGGTTCTGAATGTTTTGGAATATCCAGACATGCCTACATCACACCACAGCAGTCGACCGTAGAACTCGTTTCGACGGGCAACAGTGCACGGACGGACGGACGGACGGGGGGGTGCGTTGAAAAGTGACAAGAAAAATAAGGCGCCTTGCAAGGCACTAGCTAGCAGCTTAATGTCACAGTGCAGCACTGAGCGACAAATGAGCCGGTGCAAAACCGCGGTCACACAGTCGACACGGAGAAACAGAAGGCACGCGGCGGACAGACAGACTAACACGTCAGGAGGATGACACTATCATCGCTGCCGCTGGCAGAATGCACAGGTAGGCACGCCGCGCTGCTGCGGCTTCACATGCAACACACTTTGCCCTTGGAGGACATTCAACAGAAAACACAGGGAGATAGAGAGATAGCGAGAGGGGGGGGGGGGGGAGAAGAGGGAAGAGCAGGAGAGGTCCCTGCAGATGAGAGGAGAGGAGGAAGGGTAAGAGGAGGAGGGGGACTCACAGTATCTCCAGATCGCGGAGGGCTCGGAAGGCTCCATCTTCGATACAGCTGATGTGGTTGCT
>NC_060185.1:59534979-59572479 GCF_021184085.1 Oncorhynchus gorbuscha
TCTCTCTCTCTCTCTCTCTCTCTCTCTCTCTCTCTCCTCTCTCTCTCTCTCTCTCTCTTGCTCTCTCTTGCTCTCTCTTGCTCTCTCTCTCTCTTGCTCTCTCCCTCTCTCTTGCTCTCTCTCTTGCTTTTATCTCCCTCTCTCTTGCTCTCTCTCTCTCTCTCTCTCTCTCTCTCTCTCTCTCTCTCTCTCTCTCTCTCTCTCTCTCTCCTCTCTCTCCCTCTCTCTCTTGCTCTCTCTTGCTCTCTCTCTCGCTCTCTCTCTCGCTCTCTCTCTCTCTCTCTCTCTCTCTTGCTCTCTCTCTTGTTCTCTCCCTCGCTCTTGCTCTCTCTCTTGTTCTCTCCCTCGCTCTCTCTCTCTCTCTTGCTCTCTCTCTTGCTTTATCTCCCTCTCTCTTGCTCTCTCTCTCTCTTTCCCTCTCTCTCTCTCTCTCTAGCTCTCTCTCTCTCTTGTTGTGGGGACCCCAGTTCAGCCGGCAACATTAAGAGGGAGTTTATATAGAAAGACAGGCCAGGTTTCGTTCTATGGATGCGTCCCAAAAAAGGCACCCCATTCCCCCATAGGGCTCTGGTCAAAAGTAGTGCACTATTGGGAATATGGTGCCTGTTGGGACGCAGTCTATCACGTGAAAGGGAAAGTGGATGATGCTGATGATCGGAGAGTGGAGGAAACCACCCAGAACCACCCAGACTGACTTTACAACCCAACCCTGGGAAAAGGAACAGACCGAATCTGGCTGATTTACATACAAGCGGTGATCTTAACTCCAAACACAGTGGTCGGCCCATTAAGCCTAAACTCAACAACACGTCTCTCTATTAATTGCAGTGAATCATCGATAAGCCCTCCTCTGATTGGCTGATTTGGGACTGAGTTTTAGGGAATGCAGTGTTTATTGTTCTGGGCGACGAATGGCGGCCATTGGCTGGGAATTGTTTTCTCTTTCTCTCTGATATTCTGCCCAAAACCATCTCCCGGCAACATGTGTGGGGAAGCGTACAATTGGCTCTGGTCTGGAGATAGGGCGTGGTTTTAATCATAATATCATCAGACTCCATGCAAATCAGAAGCAGCTCACCACTAATACTGAACCGAAGTAACCATGTGCGTGAATCCTGTCAACAAAATTAAAATAGAAGGCCATCTTACTGTGGCTTGATGACAACCTGGGTTGTAATTCCCTAAGCAGAAGCAATGCATTTGTCAGTGTATTAATTGTGATGTTATTTATTAGAATGCATGAATAAACGAACGGACAAATGAATGATCGGACGGGAGACTAGATAATTGTTCCAACAGACCTGGACCCATCTTTCCTCTGACAAAGAACATTTTCCACACTTGTTTTTCACAGAGAAGCCAGGCCAGGTGCTTGTTAAAGTGCTTTCTATATGCGGAAGATAGAGGAGGATGGAGTGTGGCTACTTACAGGTTCTTGACAGTTGTGATCCCACGGAAAGCCTTACGAGGAACTGCCTGGATCTGGTTTTCACTGAGGTCTCTGGGGAGCACAAGATAAAGACAAAGATGAAATGTTAGGGGGTTGTTTGAAGGCCCAACTCACATTTCAGAGAGGCGAAGCGGTTAAGAACAGATGGGCATTCTGGAGCATTCTGGGGCTCCGGCGTTCTGCTGAGGAGTAATGATAGCCATCCTTTTGAAGTCTAAAATCAAATTGTTCTACAAACCATAAACGTCATATCTTCCCTTTCCTCTCTTTCTGCCCTCTCAGACCCCCCTCTCTCTCCCTCTTATGTGTGTGTGTGTGATGGAGATACATATGTGTGTGTACGTTTTTTAACGTAAAACATTTCAACATTTTTAACTGAAGTAAGAACCCTTCAATAGGGTTCCATTATTCTCCAGGAGAAATGAAGCAATCGCATTGGGTTTGAGTAACTTGAGAACGCATGACAGAGAAAAAGAACACTCGCAAACTACGACATGGCACCACCTTATAATCCGGACAGTTTTCTTTGCATTCGGTTATGAGCCAAATGACTTTGGACATGTCACAATGGTTTTGCTTAACTTTATGAAGCCTCGTTTGTCTGTAGATGCTTGTCGGGCAAACATCATTTTGAAAAGCAGAATGCAATTACTGGGCAGGGAGGAAACAAATGAGATAGGGAATATCTGGGGGTATAATCAGGGTGTCTGTCTGCCGGTCATGTCTGATCCACATAACAGAGAGAGACCACCGGTGGGCTTTTAACCCGACTGACTGCTCCTCTTAAGGGGGCTATTTATCTTACAACTCGTCCTTGTGGTAAAAATGATGTGGGTAAAAGGAGGCGCGAATTAAAAGTAGGAATCTCGGCGCATCGCAGCTCCCATTAGGTGCAAAAAACCTCGACGTACAGTACCCACTGTTTGGAAACGGACTCGACTTCGTCCTTATACCGGCATGGAACACGTCACGCTCCCGAGGAGAGGCGGGGACCTCGACAATTTATTGTTACAACGAGAGGCTGCCTGGATCTTTCATAGACACCTGCTCCGTTCGGTCTCAACGTAGACTTTGATCTGAAGCCATTCTTGTGATAATTGTGATTTTACTATTGTAAGTGTTCGTAGACCTTACGTAGCCAACATGTATCTATGATCGTATGCTATCCATTTACTGTATGTTCTATTTATATCTGTAAATTAACCAATGAAATGATTACAGACACCTGCGTGTGTCCTTTAACACTATATAAACTAGTGACCCGCAGTGTTTGTCATTATACCCTGATGAAGACAGCTTGTCCGTTGAAATATTGGTTATGAGGTTATTACATTATTGCATCTGAGCTCCTAGAGTGTGTGTTCTCTACTCCGCCCGCCAGCACCTCCTAAACAGGTGTGTGTTTCTCTGACCTCCAGCTCAACCCCACTGACCTTGTTACAACCACTTCCAGTGGTAAATAATCAGGCAAGGACCCAAAAACACTGTGGAATTCTGCCAGCCCACTCACCCACTCACTCACTCACTCACTCACTCACCCACCCACTCACTCACTCACTCACTCACTCACCCACTCACTCACTCACTCACTCACTCACTCACTCACTCACTCACTCACCCACCCACCCACTCACTCACCACTCACTCACTCACTCACTCACTCACTCACTCACTCACTCACTCACTCACTCACTCACTCACTCAGCAGGATCAATAAGTTGACTCCAAACACAATGGCCGGCCTAACCTAACCTCTCTCCTTCTTCCTTCTGGCAGCCTATAATTATGAATTAACCAGAGTATTGCCAGCAATTTCCTCTCAGGATATTATAATAACACCATTAATTGGGTACCCCCCCCCCCCCCACCCCACCACCACCACCTTCAATTACAATTGGGTGTATGTTATTAAATGGGAGCCCAATCCAGTTTTATTAGTGCCAGAAATCTTAATTAGTGTGTTCTAATATACAGCTTCAACCTGAGTCCAGCTCTATTGTTCTTGACGTTTTCAACAGCCTTGCATTCTTTGGCCGGGGCCTTTGTTTGAAAAGAGACGCACAAATCTCCAATTCCTCCTTGAGTTGATCTAAACAGCATGGGGTTTTTGTGTACCTTTGACTCAAACTATGTGCGATGTACAACGAAGGCAAACATTTGAAGGAGCGTAACTCATACTACGCCACTTGAACATGCAGCACAGACGGAAAATGCATTCCGTGTTTATACCGCCGACACATTGGGTAAGAATGCATTTATCTTCCGACCGCTTTACCCATCGCTCTCCCTCTGACGTCGATGGCACAGATGCAAAACGGATAAAGAATGCTTCATTTTGTAGTTTCTCTCTCCCATTTCTGATTCTTCTTTTTAGTCTGTTTTGTTTACATTTTTCATGAATGGCGGGCCTCAGGTCCATTATGTCCTCTACGCGCGACAGAGAGTGAGAGCCTGCGGCTTTTCCCAGTTCTAATAAATGTTTTCTAGTTTTGTTTACTCGGCTGTGTGTTCTCCATCCTTACAGAGGGGGGATAATTAAATCATCCAAGCTAAATAAGAACCGTTATGAAATACAATCTCTCTCTCTCTCTCTCTCTCTCTCTCTCTCTCTCTCTCTCTCTCTCTCTCTCTCTCTCTCTCTCTCTCTCTCTCTCTCTCTCTCTCTCTCTCTCTCTCTCTCTCTCTCTCTCTCTCTCTCTCTCTCTCTCTCTCTCTCTCTCTCTCTCTCTCTCTCTCTCTCTCTGCGGTTTTGAGCAACCTCAAACCCTCACGCACGTGAATCGGATTGGATGCGTTTAGCGCGCTCAACAATATGCTGCCACATAAATGGTGTATCTGCCACAACTTCTGAGGACATCACAAGTTCTCCCCAAAACACCACAGCAACATGTATGATGTAAATCATATAGGAGAGAAGGTCTGTAATGCATGTAATATAATAGCACATTATATGTTCTGCTATCTGTTGAGCAGATATAGACCTCGCCCACTTCATCTCATTGCTAATGATCTTTGATATTGGCGAGATACTGCCGCTAATAATCTGTGATAAACATCTGCCCACCAATCCTTGTTGAGCAGCACATTACACAGTGTTCTTGGGAGGCCATGTCGCTTTGTTACATGGTGCATGGGTCCTTTGTCTGTATCCTCCGTGTCTCATGTTATTTTAGGTGAGTCAGATCTCTACCTTCAAAGAGACGATACTATCATCTGGCTGAAATTGGCTTCCCGCCTCCGAGTTAAAAGGACACACAGACAACAAACAGAGTAATATCCACACTACCCACCCACTCAAACACACATGCACGCGGAAACACACACACGCGCGCAAACACACGTGAAACAAACAGCACACACTCATCCCCAAACACACACACGCGCGCACACACATTTCTGGAGTGGGGGAGGAGAGAGGGAGTGCATCAGTCTCCTGACACTGACAATCTGCTTGCAAATTTCATTAACTTTATTTTCCTTTCACCCTCCTCTTTCTGACTCACAGGATGGCTGCTATAAATCTCCTATTGATTCCATTAAAGCCTCACATGTCCAGACAAGCTGGCAGCACAAAAACATATTACTGATAAAAGCCTAGCAACACACTCAAGGATATCTTACGCACGCTGCAAGGAGGAGCCGTCCTCGTAGCGGGCAAACACATGCACGCACACACACACACACACACACACACACACACACACACACACACACACACACACACACACACACACACACACACACACACACACACACACACACACACACACACACACACACACACACACACACACACACACACACACACACACACACACACACACACACACACACACACACACACACACACAAAGAGAGAAAGACGTTTGGGATTTACTGGTAAACGTGATCCACGTTGATTCAATTCCATTTTTCTCAACAGACGCTGAAAAATAATGAATGGCATGGCAACACAATTCGGTTTCTATTTCAGGTTATCGGCCTCTCCCTACACCGAAGGTGAGAGGGAAAGTGAAAGAGGGACAGTGAGACGAGGAAAAGCACCATTTCAATTGAAATTGAAATACCTGGAAAGTGGGAAACAGCTCAAAACCTCAACCATCATCAACACGCTTGTCCCAATCATATTATGTACTTCCGTAGTCAAAAACAGACATATGCCCCTCTTCATAACCCTTATTCACAGCATGCTGCCATAAAGAGAGGATATAAACACCCAGTCGTTGATTCTACACCGCTGACTGGTCCGCTATCTGCCTGTCTAGGGTACCAAACAGAACAGGAGGGGTGTGCTATCTAGGGTACCAAACAGAACAGGAGGGGTGTGCTATCTAGGGTACCAAACAGAACAGGAGGGGTGTGCTATCTAGGGTACCAAACAGAACAGGAGGGGTGTGCTATCTAGGGTACCAAACAGAACAGGAGGGGTGTGCTATCTAGGGTACCAAACAGAACAGGAGGGGTGTGCTATCTAGGGTACCAAACAGAACAGGAGGGGTGTGCTATCTAGGGTACCAAACAGAACAGGAGGGGTGTGCTATCTAGGGTACCAAACAGAACAGGAGGGGTGTGCTATCTAGGGTACCAAACAGAACAGGAGGGGTGTGCTATCTAGGGTACCAAGCAGAACAGGAGGGGTGTGCTATCTAGGGTACCAAACAGAACAGGAGGTGTGTGCTATCTAGGGCCTGTTGCTCTCGGCAGGGCTATTATCTGCATGCCAAATGTCATTTCCAGCCAGGCTCGTCAGTAGCTTTCTGTTGCCTGCAAGCCACACAAACAACATCCACATCCCATATCCAGCCCGCCACCAACCCACCACAGCAGGCCCCAGACCAATCCAGTCCCATACTAATCCAGTCCAGGCGCAGACCCCCTCCCTGGGCACAGTAAGTGGCGACGTCCCAAATGGCACCCTTTTTCCTGTACCCATAGCGCTCTGGTCAAAAGAACAGAATTTGGGACACACCCAGTGACCTACTGTAACCAGTGTAGCAGGAGGAGGAAAGATGGGAGATGAGGATGAGACCAAAGCCTCCCTCCTAGCTATTTCTGTCTCTGATATTAGATTACATTATTCATTTGAAATAAATGACACTAACCAGGTCAACTCCCATTGCTTTTATATTACATTTACCCCCTCCTCCCATATACACCCTGCTCCAGGGAGGACAGACAGTTCAACATGTGAACCTAGAGTGGCGGGGATGGAATGGAGTGGAAGACACTGCAGGCCTCGTTAGTGTTCATCACAACACTCTGACTGGTGTCCTCCGTCACCCCTCTTTCCTGTCTGGGAAACATAAACCGGGAGCTCCGTAACACGAGAAGCCATTATATGATTGCATACACTGAGTGTACAAAACATTAGGAACACCATCCTAATATTGAGTTGCACCCGCCTTTTGCCCTCAGAACAGCCTCAATCCGTCGGGGCATGGACTCGACATGGCGTCGAAAGCTTTCCACAGGTATGCTGGCCCATGTTGACTCCAATGCTTCCCACAGTTGTGTCAAGTTGGCTGGATGTCCTTTGGGTGATAGATGCGGGAAACTGTTGAGCGTGAAAAACCCAGCAGCGTTGCAGTTCTTGACACACTCAAACCGGTGCACCTGGCACCTACTACCATACCCCGTTCATAGGCACTTAAATATTTTATCTTGCCCATTCCCCTTCTGAATGGCACATATACACAATCAATGTCTCAAATTAAACTGTCTCCTCCCCTTCATCTACACTGATTGAAGTGGATTTAAAAAGTGACATCAATAAGTGATCATAGCTTTCACCTGGATTCACCTGGTCAGTCTATGTCATATCATGTTACTAATGTTTTGTACACTCAGTGTATATAACCCATGCAGGCCCGTTTGGCCCCAGGATGATTGGGGCAGGGAGAGTATATGTATCAGGGAGGCACATTTGTTTGATTTCACATATCCACGATGTCGGGACACATTACCGGTGGCTGGCACTAGCGAGAGCTGACAGGGTTAAGACAGCATCTAGGCGCCTGCCAGGCCGCCGCTCCCCTCAGACGCCCAGCCCGGCCCAGCCCCGACGATGCTGCCTGCCTTATGAGATGCACATTTCAGTTGTTCTTTCGTTTCTTTCATTGGAGGAAAAAACAGCAATAACAGGGTAGAGAGAGGAACCCAGAGGGGACGGGGGAGCGTTTTGTGTTTCATGAAACCCGAGACGTCTTCAACGGCCGACTCCGTGCAACTGCGGGCTCCGCCAAGCCCGTCTCCATTAGGGTACTATCGCCAATGAGGTGTGCTCTCTCGTGTCACAATCCCCATTTTCTTCTGTTATAAGAGGCAGGCTCTCTCTCTCTCTCTCTCTCTCTCTCTCTCTCTCTCTCTCTCTCTCTCTCTCTCTCTCTCTCTCGCTCTCTCTCGCTCTCTCTCTCTCTGGGGAGATGTAACATTATTCAATATAGATATATAAAGAGCATAACGCATATTGAACAGTGGGTGGCTCATATTTCAGTGTTTTACAACCAGGGTAATGGCGATGATGGGGTAGCGAGAGGAGTAGTGTGTTCTCTCTATGCTGCAGTAGTGTGCTCTGGCTACAGGGAACGACTGGGAAGTATCGGTATTGGTTTACAGACACTTTTGAAAAATGGAGACAAATTAAAATGCTATGGATTTCTCCCCTCCTCCAAAGGCTTTAAAGTCTAATTGGCTTTCAGGACGACAGTAGCTCTTAATTAGGTTGGAACATGAAGGAGCGTTTTCACGGGATGATGGGATGGGGCGGGCAGGCGGAAGGGTGGATGGACTGTGTGACGGGGACCTACTATGGTCAGCCTCTTAGTTTCAGCATGGAGACTCGGTCTGGACATCCGTCTTTCACCCAAAGACACAAGCCTGGAAGACCCGATCAGGCCAGTCACTCTCTAGTCTATCCAGTCACTCTCTAGTCTATCCAGTCACTCTCTAGTCTATCCAGTCACTCTCTAGTCTATCCAGTCACTCTAGTCTATCCAGTCACTCTCTAGTCTACCCAGTCATTCGGCTTGCATTGTGGTTTCCCACTTTACGGGGGCCTCGTCGTTTAGAGATGACGTACACGAAGGAGATGGCAAAGTCCCAGGCAGGAACCACACGACACACTGGATTTGGGCACGTCGATCTGTGCCCCATAACTAACATCAAGCTAGACCACCACATTACTGACTGTGTCTTCACAAACGGCTGCAGAATTCGTCTCGAGGTCGGCATGTCCGGCAGAAGGAAGAGAGAGCTTGATTGTTACTCTCTCCTGTCTGACATTTAAAGGAGATTAGGACACATTTCAGGCTGTATTAGAAGCACAAAGGGATGGGAGGGACGGAAGGAGTCATATGCATGCAAATATAAAGTACATGTACCATACTTGTAGCTGAAAAATGTTCGCCCTCCATACTTAACCCTCCACTGCGGTGACGACAATGACAACACAGGCTATTGGGATTCTACTAGCGGTGTGGAATTGGGTTAATTAAAGAACAAGCGTGTGAGTGCAGGTGTGTGTGTGTGGTTGTGTGTGTGTGTGTGTGTGTTTGTGACAGAGAGAGAGAGAGAGAGAGAGAGAGAGAGAGAGAGAGAGAGAGAGGGAGAGATAAAACAAAGGACATGAAAGTTGGGGCATCCGTGTCGGCTGATCATCCTTGGCAGGCCTCTGTCCTCGGCTTTGTATTCAGCTCCAGACGTTTAACTCCTCTGCCCTTGCTTAGTGTCTTACATCTACCCCATCTACCCCTTGATGGAATTAACTCGGTGCTTTATGAATAAAAAATATTCCACTATTGATCCTCCTGGCTGAGAGCTGACGCAGGCTAAAGTGGGACAGCTCTTCGGTTCGTTACACCGCCACCGTCGTCCTCCATCCCGCATTTGTTTCTGGCGCATAACTTTTGAAAAATAGGAAGCTTCTAAATCATCGTAAATGGTCTCAAACACTCCCTTGGGTGCTCCAAGCTCTCTGCTTAAGGTTTCACATTCCTTTGCTGCCTCCCAAGAAAGAGCGGGTAAATGGAAATTATAAATGGAAATAGTCTTTCCCCCGTGTAAGTATCTATTATGTTTAGTTGATACTTTAATTAAATTGGACAGCTTAATGTGATTTATCCTGATCCATACCGCTTATAGTTATAAAAGCCTTTTTGGCTCTGGTTCCAAAAAAACGTCAAACAAATTTAGTTGAGTTACTAGGAGAGAAAAAAAAAAGCGAGAAATATAGTTGGAGAGGTTTGGGCACACTGGGTCATTTGTTATTGGTTCGTTTACTTTCATTTCTTGTGTGCCATTTTGCATTCATTCTCTTTCTACTTTGTCTTCTTCTTCGGGACGGAGGGTTTACGATAGATCAGGCTTTCAGGAACATTTACGGTTGCAATAAATTGTCTAGTTGTAAGGGATGACGAGACCGCATGAGGACAGCAGATCTGCTTGTCTGTTACACCAAAGTGATTGGAGAGATGCCCCGGCATCGGCATCTGGGAGGGGTAGACACAACATGGCTGACACCATTGCACTTGGCCACCCAATGGAGAAGGAGTGAACCCCTTACCCCACTAAAAGGGGAACATGTGAGGATAAGATGGCTTTGCTAATCAGATAATGGGATTGAAGGGCTCTTTAGATAAGTGGGAGGGGAGGGACGGGGAGGGGAGGGACGGGGAGGGGAGGGACGGGGAGGGGGGACGGGAGGGGAGGGCTGGTGAAACAGCTGACACCGTGGTTGTCTCTTTATATGCATCTGGGGAGCCTTCAGCACACATAAATAATACTGAATAGATTAGTAGATTGGGTTTTGGTGTGTGTGTTTGTGCGTGTGCGTGTGCGTGTGTGTGTGTGTATGTGTCTGTATGTATGTATGTATGTATGTATGTATGTATGTATGTATGTATGTATGTATGTATGTATGTATGTATGTATGTATGTATGTATGTATGTATGTATGTATGTATGTATGTATGTATGTATGTATGTATGTATGTATGTATGTATGTATGTATGTCATGTGTGTTTGTTTGGTGGAGGGGGGGACGGGCTAGAGAGACAAGAAGGGCAGTAGAAGTTCTAATGCATAGAGATCCTATTCAATTATTCTAATTCCTAATTCTGTGTTCTAATCCATCTCACTGCAGGTCAGGGTTGCCACGGAGACCAAGTGCCATGCTGCTGGAGGTCCAATTAACTTAGAGGAGAGAGGGTGCAGGTGCTGCCGCTGCTGCTCCCGGGGAGCACATTGTGTGGCTGAAGAGAGATAGTAGTCGTGTGTGTGTGTGTGTGTGTGTGTGTGTGTGTGTGTGTGTGTGTGTGTGTGTGTGTGTGTGTGTGTGTGTGTGTGTGTGTGTGTGTGTGTGTGTGTGTGTGTGTGTCAGTGAAGGCTGCTGAGGGGACGCTTCATAATAATGACTGGAACAGAGCGAATGGAATGGCATCAAACACATTGAAAACATGCGTTTGATGTATTTGATACCATTCCACCTATTCCGCTCCAGCCACTACCACTAGCCCGCTCTCCCCAATTAAGGTGCCACCAACCTCCTGTGGTGTGTGTGTTTGCGTGTGTGAGTGCACATGTCACACACAGCCTGATGTAGATAGTGGATTATGTGAGGAGTCTGTGTCTTGGCCACAACACTCCCAAAATGCATTAGTACTACACTACAGTACTGTACCCAGATCAGATCTGAAGCCCAGATACACATGGTTATATAGATCATAGTGCTGAGCGATTGACCGACATGACATTTATTATTATTTTTTATTTTTGGGGGGGGGGGGGTTTTAAATAACTAATTGACCGATATTGGTTCAATTACTTGAATTCCAAGTAATTACAAGTTACTTTCTCTAGAGAGAAATCAAATCATTCATGAGAGAAATCATGTCTAAAACTATGTAGGACGAAAGCAAATATTCAACCTAGTTCAGCGCAGAAGAGAGGTCATTAACTACAATGACCATAATCCATTGCGCCTCTTTTATCCGGCTCAGAGATGGATACACTTCTATGTCTGCTAGGTTAGGTTAGATTCACACAGAGCGCACGAGAGAGGAATGTACACAACACAACAACTAGAGAGAGAGATACACAACACAACAACTAGAGAGAGAGAGGGATACACAACACAACAACTAGAGAGAGATACACAACACAACAACTAGAGAGAGAGGGATACACAACACAACAACTAGAGAGAAAGAGATACACAACACAACAACTAGAGGATACACAACACAACAACTAGAGAGAGATACACAACACAACAACTAGAGGGATACACAACACAACAACTAGAGAGAGAGAGAGGGATACACAACACAACAACTAGAGAGAAATACACAACACAACAACTAGAGAGGGATACACAACACAACAACTAGAGAGAGAGAGGGATACACAACACAACAACTAGAGAGAGAGAGAGGGATACACAACACAACAACTAGAGAGAAAGAGAGGGATACACAACACAACAACTAGAGAGAGAGAGGGATACACAACACAACAACTAGAGAGAGAGAGAGGGATACACAACACAACAACTAGAGAGAGAGAGAGGGATACACAACACAACAACTAGAGAGAGAGAGGGATACACAACACAACAACTAGAGGATACACAACACAACAACTAGAGAGAGAGAGATACACAACACAACAACTAGAGAGAGAGAGGGATACACAACACAACAACTAACAACACAACAACTAGAGAGAGATACACAACACAACAACTAGAGAGGGATACACAACACAACAACTAGAGAGAGAGAGGGATACACAACACAACAACTAGAGAGAGAGAGGGATACACAACACAACAACTAGAGAGAGAGAGGGATACACAACACAACAACTAGAGAGATACACAACACAACAACTAGAGAGAGGATACACAACACAACAACTAGAGAGAGAGAGGGGATACACAACACAACAACAACAACAACTAGAGAGAAAGAGAGGGATACACAACACAACAACTAGAGAGAGAGAGGGATACACAACACAACAACTAGAGAGAGAGAGAGGATACACAACACAACAACTAGAGAGAGAGAGGGGATACACAACACAACAACTAGAGAGAGAGGATACACAACACAACAACTAGAGAGAGATACACAACACAACAACTAGAGAGAGAGAGATATACACAACACAACAACTAGAGAGAGAATACACAACACAACAACTAGAGGAGATACACAACACAACAACTAGAGAGAGAGAGGGGATACACAACAACTAGACAAACACAACAACTAGAGAGAGAGAGAGGATACACAACACAACAACTAGAGAGATACACAACACAACAACTAGAGAGAGAGAGATACACAACACAACAACTAGAGAGAGAGAGGGATACACAACACAACAACTAGAGAGAGAGAGGATACACAACACAACAACTAGAGAGAGAGGATACACAACACAACAACTAGAGAGAGAGATACACAACACAACAACTAGAGGATACACAACACAACAACTAGAGAGAGACACAACACAACAACTAGAGAGAGAGAGGGATACACAACACAACAACTAGAGATACACAACACAACAACTAGAGAGAGAGAGAGGATACACAACACAACAACTAGAGAGATACACAACACAACAACTAGAGAGAGAGAGATACACAACACAACAACTAGAGAGATACACAACACAACAACTAGAGAGAGAGAGAGGGATACACAACACAACAACTAGAGAGAGAGAGGGATAAGAGAGAGGGATACACAACACAACAACTAGAGAGAGAGGGATACACAACACAACAACTAGAGAGAGAGAGAGGGATACACAACACAACAACTAGAGAGAGAGAGAGGGATACACAACACAACAACTAGAGAGAGAGAGGGATACACAACACAACAACTAGAGAGAGAGAGAGGGATACACAACACAACAACTAGAGAGAGAGGGATACACAACACAACAACTAGAGAGAGAGAGGGATACACAACACAACAACTAGAGAGAGAGAGGGATACACAACACAACAACTAGAGAGAGAGAGGGGGATACACAACACAACAACTAGAGAGAGAGAGAGAGGATACACAACACAACAACTAGAGAGAGAGAGGGATACACAACACAACAACTAGAGAGAGAGAGAGGATACACAACACAACAACTAGAGAGAGAGAGGGATACACAACACAACAACTAGAGAGAGAGAGGGATACACAACACAACAACTAGAGAGAGAGAGATACACAACACAACAACTAGAGGATACACAACACAACAACTAGAGAGAGAGAGATACACAACACAACAACTAGAGAGATATACACAACACAACAACTAGAGAGAGAGAGGGATACACAACACAACAACTAGAGAGAGATACACAACACAACAACTAGAGAGAGAGAGGATACACAACACAACAACTAGGATACACAACACAACAACTAGAGAGAGAAAGATGGATACACAACACAACAACTAGAGAGAGAGAGGGATACACAACACAACAACTAGAGAGAGAGAGAGGGATACGCAACACAACAACTAGAGAAAGAGAGGGATAGAGACACTTTGTGAAAGTATGCCTTAGCAACTTTGAAAAACTAGTCAAATGATTTTGTCAGACAGCGCTGCAGCATGTTCAGGTTGGGCTAGCCTAGCTAAATAGAATGACTCAAAGACAGTACAGTATAGGAAGCACAAGAGATAACGTTGTCTGGCTGTTTGGATACTTCCTGAGCAGAGATGAGATGATGACTTTAAGGAATGAAAAGTAATAAAGCCATCAAAATAAAAACTGAATGATATATACAACTGAAATATTTGATTAATTTCGTAGTAATTTCCTATTTTTCTATTGAAGTCAACCAATTGTGGACCTGACAGAGACAATGGAAATATCAATGGAACTTTTTTTGAATCCGGAAGCAAAAACAGTGAAAAACAGTTTAATAATCTAACCGAAACCGAACCGACCTCAAAAAGCACGAATCGCTCAGAACTAATAGAGGAGTGTGTGTGTGTGTGTGTGTGTGTGTCTCTATAGCATTGACAGTTTCCATACAAATCAGATCTGAAGCCCAGATACACATGGTGATATAGAGCGTAGTGCATAGCCAACGTCACATTTTTTGGGGGATGGGGAGGTTATTAAACAACTAACTGACCGATGTTGGTTCAATGACTTGAATTACTTTTCATTAGGTTGTTTTCTGAGTCCAACGCGCTGTAGACACAATCTGTCTACTGTGACCACACACCGCATCAAAACCTACAGCCACCATCACCGTCTCAATGCCTCAGCAACTCCCACTGTCCTGCCTGTAGAACCTACAGCCACCATCACCGTCTCAATGCCTCAGCAACTCCCGCTGTCCTGCCTGTAGAACCTACAGCCACCATCACCATCTTAATGCCTCAGCAACTCCCGCTGTCTCGCCTGTAGAACCTTCAGCCACCATCACCATCTCAATGCCTCAGCAACTCCCGCTGTCCTGCCTGTAGAACCTACAGCCACCATCACTGTCTCAATGCCTCAGCAACTCCCGCTGTCCTGCCTGTAGAACCTACAGCCACCATCACCGTCTCAATGCCTCAGCAACTCCCGCTGTCCTGCCTGTAGAACCTACAGCCACCATCACCTTCTCAATGCCTCAGCAACTCCCACTGTCCTGCCTGTAGAACCTACAGCCACCATCACCTTCTCAATGCCACCATCACCTGTCTCCTAATCACCGTCTCAATGCCTCAGCAACTCCCACTGTCCTGCCTGTAGAACCTACAGCCACCATCACCGTCTCAATGACTCAGCAACTCCCGCTGTCCTGCCTGTAGAACCATTGCCAGGCATGATTCAAAGACACAAACAGCATTTGAAGGGTGTTTTCATCATTGTAGGGCATCTCTATAAGTGATACACAGTGTGTTGTTGGAGAACCAAGAGACGATTCTGAATCGTTCAATGATCCCAATTAGTATAGTCCAATAATACATGTCTCAAAGAAAGCTCCGTTTCACCCTTACTGTCATTTATTAACATATCTGACCATATTTCATTCCCTATAATACATAATGTTCCCGGTTGAAGACAGGTCGATGGAGGGAGGGATGCATAGAGGGAGGGAGGGCTGTTTGGTTGTTTCTCGTCATCTAAAACCCCCTAATCTCTTTATAATTACCTTAATCCCGTTAGCTGCAGTGAGTGGCTAATGTCAAGGCTAACTGGATAAGAATCCAGGCTGGTCCAGGCAGCCCTCTCTGGCCTTCCTAACTCACACTGAGTCCCAAGTGGCACTCTATTCCCTACATTGTGCACTTCTACTGCACTCTGGTTAAAAGTAGTGGACTGTGTACACTCAGCCAACCAACTACTCAGCCACCTGTTCAGCTGTTCAGGCCAAATTGGAGGTGTTTGGATCCAGAAAACAAAGTGCAGGTAAACAGCGCAGAAAATCCCAGTTTTGTGGTCTCTCTCATTTACAATTCATGAATTCATGGACTTCACTCAAGATTCTAGTTCACAACTAGTAAGTGCACATACAGTTTGGATTCATGCGGGACGCTTCAATAGCTGTAATCAAAACGGCTGATCAGCGTTATTGTTTTAAGGGGAAGAAATGCAATAATATATCATTCATCTACGCTAGGTGTACAAAACATTAGGAACGCCTTCCTAATATTGAGTTTCACTCCTCCTTTTTGCCCTCAGAACAGCCTCAATTTGTCGGGACGTGGACTCTACAGGGTGTCGAAAGCGTTCCACAGGGATGTTGGCCCAGCGCTTGACTCCAATGCTTCCCACAGTTTGTGTCAAGTTGGCTGGATGTCCTTTGGGTGGTGGACCATTCTTGATACACACGGGAAACTGTTGAGCGTGAAAATCCCAGCAGCGTTGCAGTTCTTGACACAAACCCGGTGCGCCTGGCACCTACAGCCATACCCCATTCAAAGGCACTTAAATATTTTGTCTTGCCCAACCACCAGCTGAATGGCACAGACACACAATCCATGTCTCAATTGTCTCGAGGCTTAAAAAATATGTAACCTGTCTCCTCCCTTTCATCTCCACTGATTGAAGTGGATTTAACAGGTGACATCAATAAGGGATCATAGCTTTTACCTGGATTCACCTGGTCAGTCTTTGTCATGGAAAGATGTTTTGTACACCGAAACCATACAATAGATGTGATTCATTCATTCACGTCCCATTACTCAACTGTCCATCAACAACATATATTTAATTCTACCCAGACCGTTTAAAAACCACATTCATGCTATCGTACCACAGAGCTAAAGAGTGATGTAGAGGGAACATGAGAATATGAAAATCATTAATTCAACCAGGGACAAAAATCAACATGGACTAGAGTGAATTCTCTTCATATCCAATCATGTAATATCACAAATCACTCGCTTTTCTAATTCATTGTGGGTCGCTGGGAGAGCATATGGTGCGAAGGAGAGATGATTTAGTACAAATTAGAGCTGCTAAGACCACAGTGCCCAGGAGCATTAGACCTAAATCTAATAACAGAGATATGGAGAGAAAGAGGGAGAGAGAGAGGGAGGAAGATAGATAGAGAGGGGGGTGAGGAGAGAAAGAGGGAGAGAGAGAGGGAGGAAGATAGATAGAGAGGGGGTGAGGAGAGAAAGAGGGAGAGAGAGAGGGAGGAAGATAGATAGAGAGGGGGTTGAGGAGAGAAAGAGGGAGAGAGAGAGGGAGGAAGATAGACAGAGAGGGGGGTGAGGAGAGAAAGAGGAAGAGAGAGAGGGAGGAAGATAGATAGAGAGGGGATTGAGGAGAGAAAGAGGGAGAGAGAGAGGGAGGAAGATAGATAGAGAAGGGGTTGAGGAGAGAAAGAGGGAGAGAGAGGGAGGAAGATAGATAGAGAGGGGTGGGGAGAGAAAGAGGGAGAGAGAGAGGGAGGAAGATAGATAGAGAGGGGGGTGAGGAGAGAAAGAGGGAGAGAGAGAGGGAGGAAGATAGATAGAGAAGGGGTTGAGGAGAGAAAGAGGGAGAGAGAGCGGGAGGAAGATAGATAGAGAGGGGGTTGAGGAGAGAAAGAGGGAGAGAGAGAGGGAGGAAGATAGATAGAGAGGGGGTTGAGGAGAGAAAGACCGAAAGACAAGTAGTGAGAGAAATAGAGAAAAGGGGAGCAAAAAATAATGAAATAAATAGAGGAACGAGGGGGTTGAGTAGGTAGAAAGGAGAGAGTCAGGGATGTCTAGAAAGGTCATAGAGGAAGGTGAGGACAGCAGTAGAGGTCCAGTGAGAAGTTAAGTTTCCTGCAGGAAGGCTGTGTTGTTTCTCCTCTTGCACCTTAATTATCCTTCATGTGATTCTAGCAGGGTCAACACCATTCCACCAGCCTGGTCATTAACATGTAACATAACCTGAGAACCAATGAAAATGTAAGCACTCACTACTGTAAGTCGCTCTGGATAAGAGCTAAATGCTAAATGACTAAAAAGTAAGATGTTAATTGCAACCAGAGAATGTGAAAGGAAAGGAGAAATGCTACAACAACCTGGAGAGAGAGAGATAGAGAGACTGAGAGAGCATGGGGCCAGGCCCCCAGGGGCCCCAATCAGTACACGGCTCTGTTATCACATGGAGGGGAGGGGGGGACAAAGCCACACAACTCCAACATGCTAAACCATAAGCCCCTGTTCCTTTCCCCTCTTCCCCACAACCACCATATGTACTACTGCCATTTTACAGAAACGCAAACAGCTGACGGGCTCCCATTCGTGGATAATTGCCCAAAACCTGTTAATATGAAAGAGAAGAACAACAATAAGCTTTACAAGGCTTTGCTGCTAATTTCGCTCACCAAGTTTTACCTCACGTCTTTCAACCACCAACGACCGCACACCGCACACCCACACCGCACACCAAAATAAAAACATCTTTAGACATCATTCTAATTCATCATGACTAGTTAGAAAGATATTTCCCCGGTCAAGTTGTGAGATATTAGTCCACATTGAACATTGTGATTAGATACAAGCTAGACAAAGAAACGTCGGCTAATTGTTGGACTATTAGGTTACAGTAAGATGATACTCCGCAGCACCAGTCTAGTGTCACATTAACACAGGCAACCAGCCAGTCAACGAACGAGACAGAGAAAGAAAGAAAGAAAGAGAGAGAGAGAGAGAGAGAGAGAGAGAGAGAGAGAGAGAGAGAGAGAGAGAGAGAGAGAGAGAGAGAGAGAGAGAGAGAGAGAGAGAGAGAGAGAGAGAGAGAGAGAGAAAGAAAGAGAAGGGGAAGAGAGAAAAAGAGAAAGAGAGAGAGGGGACAGAAGCCACTGACGCAGCCTGTACAGTCCAGATCATCCACAAGGTGGAGCTCCATGGCTTCTCTCCCGCTCTCTCTGTCCTCCCGCCCCAGCCACACAATCAATAAATTAATCTGTTTATGGGATGGATGGCAGAGTAAAGTATTTATTCAGGAGGGAGGTAGAGTTAGACTACATTCTAGGCCGTGTGCCTTGGGAGGCATAATATTTCTCCACATGTTTAGATGTGAGCACATTAACACAGCAGAGGGCCTCGGAGAAGGGTGGCAATTATGACGCCCTCGCAAGTATCTGTAGATATACTGAGAGCCCTGACTGACTGACCGGCTGACTGGCTGGTTGACTGTTCTGGAACAGTTCTCACAACCACAGACGCTAAGCCAAACCCAAGGCAAGCAAGGTCGGCTACACCAGCCAAGCTTTAAATGACTAGTGACGGTAAAAATAGGTTAAAAATAGTCCCAGAGGGACATCAGGACACGTCCTTACTAAGCGGTCGGGAGAAAGAGGTGTAGCCTTGTAGGAGTTTGTACTGTAGTATTGCAAACTAAGAACCGTTTGGCTGAAGTTTGTGCATTGGCAGTGGGGTTTTGAGGCTAGAGCCAGGAGTCTCTCAGGTTCTCGTAGTGGTACTACAGTATAGTATGTTGTCTGCCCTGTCAGTAGGGCTGGCTGGGATCCCACCCTGGGAGCACAGATGGACAGACGGACGGACAGACAGACCGACAGATGGGCTATCTTCTCCTCTGTACCCCCCAGGGCTCTGAGTCCCTGTATACGTCCCAAATGGCACCCTATTCAGTATGTAGCGCACTACCTTTGACCAGGGCCCGTAGAGCTCTGGTCAAAAGTAGTGCACAATGTAAGGAAAGGGGTGACATCTTGTCTCCACACCTGTTTGCTTCTGGTGGTGGGGTGGGCAGGGCGGGCAGGTGGGCAGCTAATAGGATCCCAGCAGGGAGGAGAAGAGGAGAGGTGGAGTGGGTCTCAGGCTGGAACAGTCCTCTTGCTTCCTCCGTGTGGAGATAAGAGAACGAGGCAGCGCCCATCGGAAATAAGATATCAGCAGGGAAGGTAACACGGAGTATCACCGGGCCTGAAATGAAAAACCCCGACAAGATTGCCTCCATGATATCTGGTGCGTGGGGGCAAGCCATGTAACATTAGGCCACAGAGAGGTAAATAACCGAAACACAGCTCAAGGGAGATGGCTGTCTCACAGGGAGATGAATGCAGAGCTGTGTGACTGGCGCATGCATCTTGTCCATTGACACCAGAAGAGAACGTCAAGGCAACACGCCACGTACACTGTGCCTTGTTCCATCACAGTGAACGCCTCGAACATTAACGTTGGCCATCAAGTTGCCCGGTTCCCCTGTGTACGAACCAAAGCTTCCTGGAATCAAGAATGAAATGGAATTGATTGGAATACCCTTCCTTAATCGAATCAGTGGACGTGGCACGAGTGGCACGGGCCGGCCGGGCGGCAGTTTCCTGTAGGAAATGGGGCGGTGTGTAAACATACTAACAACAACCCTATCCCCCGCTTACACACACACACACACACACACACACACACACACACACACACACACACACACACACACACACACACACACACACACACACACACACACACACACACACACACACACACACACACACACACACACACACACACACACACACACACACACACACACACACACACACACACACACACACACATCCAGTCACCCCTCCCTCACTGAGCCAAGATACCAGTCCTAGGGGAGAGGAAATCCAATTGCAATCCACACCTAGTCACGGGGCATTATGGGTCCAGTTCCTCCCGGCCTGCCGGGGCGGTCTGTGTTTAGACTGCTGATTATAATCACCATCAACTCATTCACATCTCATCTGACTGGGGCACCAGGCCAGGGGTCCTCACGGCTGACCGCTGGACTCAGCGAACATGCTTCTGACCATTCTGCCACTTAACCCGACCGACTCTCTTCCCTTGGCTCACAGTGGCAGTGTTTTACTCTGTTACGCCTCACCACTGCATCCATCTCACTTCCTCTCATTTGAACAAAACACGTTCGGCACAAACCCTTCCATTTCCTGCGCGGCTCACTCGGCTCGGCCATCTTGATGCTTTTCTTCCCTTTTCCCAGGATCTCCGGATGTGTAGATACACTGTGGAGCAGTAACGCCCTTCTCGCTGTCATGTTTGTTTTGAAAGTGTCACTCAGGGGCCGGGGATATCACGTTCCAACTCAACACATTCCAACAATAACTCTGCCCGGGTTGCATTTCTATCGCTCGAAGAGGCCAGGAAAATTTGAACGCAGAGAACGTTTACACTCTACATACTATCCCTCCGACGGCTAAACGTATATAAAAGTGGAGAATATACACGTGGCGCCCTGGGCATTTAGGCATTGATCAAATATACAGCTTGTGTTATACTTATTTCTCTGGTGGAGTCAGACAGACGTGTTAGGGGCAGTGTGTGTGTCTGTGCGTGTGTGTGTGTGTGTGTGTGTTATTTTGTCTAGAGGTACTGCTTATATCTTACTGGGAGGCCTAGGGAAGCCATCCATTAATGTCCCTCTGATGGGAATGAAATGGAGGGCTTTTCACTTGGAAGGAAATAAGTAGCTCTCTGTCATAGGTTATTTCTAGCTTATTAAGGCCTCTTGGGTCATAAAACACAACTAAATGGTAAGTTGTTACCCAATAAACTAATGGCGGGGTCAAAGGCATTCTGTGTTACGTCTTGGCGGGTTGCACCCTTTCAGTTCATTCCCAAGGCCACTGCAGACAGACAGAGTGGTGAGGTGGCATCGGAAGGGAACATACTGTATAGGTTTAACACAAAGCAGAGGAGGGAGGCTGAAGGCTTAGAGGCTAAGCAGCACAACGCTGTAAGGAGGGAGGGAGGCAGGGTTGAATGACCCTCATGATGGAGAAAAGCTCTGTTCAAAAGTCAGGGTCCCATTTCACAGCATGGAGCCGGCTTAGTTTCGCTGCATGCGTACGTGTTTCTATGTTTCTGTCCATGTGCGTTCAGGGAGAAAGGTGGTGGTTAATGTGTCCCTGCAGTCCAAACCAACCGCCCATGTTCCCCTTCTCCTATATATAAAGGAATGTTCCAGACCTAACCCGGAGAAGGTGCAGGCTACAGATGACCTCTAGCACTGGCAAGATGATCTCATTGATGATGACATCATGGGGCAGTTTGATTTATAAGGGCTCTCGGATGAGGCCATATTTAAATAAACATTGGCATCCTTTCTCAAGGTAGAGAAATGGCCCCTCTGGGATCTTATCCAGGGGCGAGCGAGGGGAATGCTTGGAGGGGAATGCTTGGAGGGGAATGCTTGGAGGGGAATGAATCAATGGCCTCCCCCTTTTATGCCCTTGATAAAATATTTATATGAGAGGAACATCTCAGGTCAGGTGCAACGTAACTTTACGGTTGTGTGGGATAGACGAGGCTCAATGTCTCTCTGGAAACGGCCATGAAAATGACAATAAAAACAACAGCCACCAGGCAGATAGAGAGGGGTGGTAAACGCCAATGCTAAATGGGTTGTCCACCCTTGTTAACACCCGAGCCTTGGCCTGAAATTGAGTTCAGCTGCGGCGTGGCATTACGGAGTGTTTTACGCACTGCATCATAAATCCACAGGTTCACGCTGGCCTGGGACCCTTAGGCCACATTTCCACCTTCCTTACACTATTAGCAGACACATATTTCTGCCTTTTCCGGGGGCACCGAGGTACAGGGGTAAGGTAGCGGCTGGGGAGTTGGGGACCAAGCAGGAATGTTAGCACAAGTGTCCCGTTCACCTATATATTAACGGGCCAATGAATGAAACTAGTCGTGTTCCAGCTTGGAGTGTTTTTTGTCTTTTCACTACTGTTATTATTATTTTTTTTTACAGAAGGACATCTGGTCACGCCGTGGGTGTATCTGGGGACGGGGGGTGGGGTGAAGTTTTATGTAAGCTTTCTCACGGGCGAGTCGAGCAAATATTGAAATTAAGTTAATCATGCCTCCAAGGTCTGACTTTTATAGAGTACAAGTGAGGGGCAGTGATTACGCTGCTATGGGAAATGGGCTCGGTGGGCTCTGTCAGTCTGCTAAGGGGAATAGGCCTGTTCTCCTCTCCTACCTCCCTGCAGTGGGCAGTATGTATATATCATGAGAGAGATGTCGGAGAAGCTCTAAACACACCGAGCGTAAGAACACAATCCAGAAGTGGGGAAATACACTGTAGGGCTTGCTGCATCAGGTAGAGAATGATTCAGAGAGGTAGGCTGTATGGGGCTGCAGCCTCCTGATTGGTGATTTCTATTCCCGCTTCCACAACAGGATTGGTTGGGTTAGGAACACATCTAAGCGTTCTTTCTCTACCTGGCTGAGCCTGTAGCCTGTGTTGAGCTGATGAGCTGAGTGTTGTGCAAACTTTGCTACTGGCGGTGGATGAAAGTCAAGGTTATCGGGTGATCAGGATAGCACCCACCAACACCCTGCTGCTCTGACTGCATCTTACCACCCGCCTGGTGGGGGGGAGGGTGATCTGTTCTGTTCCACACACAGACTGACATTAGCACTAGCGTGGCCATCTACCACAGCCACAGGAATATTCTGTAACCGTGCTTCTGCTCCTCTCACCCTGGGGATTCCCCTGCTTACTTAGAACACTACAGCAGCACCCAACATGGCCGCCTGGCTGCCATCTGTATGCCAGCACAGGGGCAGATCAGGTGGAGCCAGGCACGGCAGTAAAATACAGTAAGTGCCTCTCGCTGGTGGTTTAGAGAGAAAACAGGTTCTAAACCTCCCCAGAGACCCCCCCCCCCTACTGTAACTACTCCTTCAATCTGCATGCAATCATCATCAGACCAACCTCTCACAACATCAGGCCATTCATGCCTTGCAAACTCTGGTCACCCTGTGGGGGGCGGGCAGTGGGGTCTGGGGGGGAATCCCCCATTCCCGGCCCTGCCTCTTTCCCATCCTGCCTTTGAATGGTGGAACGAGCTCCCCAGCCACCATAGTTAAAACAGCAGAACACTTGGCTATCCTCTTTATATGAAGTCAGAGTAGGTTATTCTTCGAGCAGTAAGAAAACTGGCAAATACTGTCCATCCGTTTACACAATTTGAGTTGCAGTTTTGATAACTTTAATTATGCGCAAACCATTTTATTTACTAGCCTCAGTCTCAGCCCAGTCCAAGCCAATTAGTGGACTTCCACAGCACATTTAACACGCATGCCCATCCCAGTAAATGAAGTGTATTGTCTGAAGTGACAGAATTTGGCATACATTTTCAGCACACACATCCCTGGTTCCTGAGTAGACTGCTAACAGGGGTGAGAGACCAGGATCGTCTGTAGTGGCTCCAGGGCCCTGCGGTACCAGGCCAGATGGCTTTGCTGAGTTTTGCTAACAAAGTCATTAAAACACATTTAATTGACATTTTAGCCAAAACAAATCTTCCCTCCAAGGCACGGCTCCTCATCCCAATGCAGGCAGGGCCTATAGCTCCCACACAGAAACAGAGACAGGCAGAGGGCATGGCAGAGCTGGGGAAGTGAGGGTACAGTACTCTGACAGAGGCTGCCTCCAAAAATGGCATCCCATTCGTTATATTGTGTAGTACTTTTGACCAGGGCCCATAGAGTATAGTTGAGTATAGGAGTCCACTACATGGAGATTAGGGTGCCAGAATGGCCTCCTGGAGCCGCCTTGTAGGAAAACAGAGCTATGTTTGCAGTTAGGGAGAGATGACAGACGGAGAGGAGCTGGAGAGGAACCCCTTGTCCTCCTCTGACAAAAGAAGAAAGAGGTTGTTTTCTCTCTCTCCCTCCCCTGCTGGTTCCTCAACCACAGCCCTTCAAGCTCACATCAAATTCAGCCAAGAGTATTTCACCAAACCGTTCACATCCTAGGAACATCCCCACCATGAAAGAGCTACTGCTTCCAATTTGACAAGATATTACTATACGTCAGCTTTGAGCTCTGTATACAGGCCATTTCGGGAAAGTGTTCAGACCCCTTGACTTATTCCAAATGTTGTGACATTAAAGCCTTCTTCTAAAATTTATTTAAAAAGCTTCCTCGTCAATCTACATACAATACCCCATAATGACAAAGTGAAAACAGGTTTTTTTGAAATGTTTGCAAATGTATTAAAAATGTAAAACAGAAATATCTTATGTACATAGGCTTTCAGACCCTTTTCTATGAGACTTGAAATTGAGCTCAGGTGCATCCTGTTTCCATAGATCATCCTGGAGATGTTTCTACAACTTGATTTGAGTCCACCTTTAGTCAATTCAATTGATTGGACATGGTTTGGAAAGGCACACACCTGTCTATATAAAAGGTCCCACATTTCACAGTGCATGTCAGAGCAAAAACCAAGCCATGAGGTCGAAGGAGCTCCAAGACAGGGTTGTGTCGAGGCACAGATCTGGGGAAGGGTACCAAAACATGTCTGCGGCATTGAAGGTCCCCCAAGAACACAGTGGCCTCCATCATTCTCAAAATGAAAGAAGTTTGCAACCAACTCTTCCTAGAGCTGGCCGCCAGGCCAAACTGAGCAATTGGGGGAAAGGGCCTTGGTCAGGGAGGTGACCAAGAACCCGATGGTCACTCTGACATAGCTCTAGAGTTCCTCTGTGGAGATGGGAGAACCTTTCAGAAGGACAACCATCTCTTCAGCACTCCACCAATCAGGCCTTTATGGTAGAATGGTCATACGGACGCCACTCCTCAGTAAAAGGCACATGACAGCCCGCTTGGTGTTTGCTAAGACGCACCTAAAGACTCATGAGAAACAAGATTTTCTGGTCTGATGAAACCAAGATTGAACTATTTGGCCTGAATGCCAAACGTCATGTCTGGCGGAAATCTGGCACCATCCCTACGGTGAAGCATGGAGGTGGCAGCATCATGCTGTGGGGATGCTTTTCAGCGGCAGGTACTGGGAGACGAGTCAGGATCGAGTGAAACAGGAATGGAGCACAGTACAGAGAGATCCTTGATGAAAACCTAATCCATTTTAGAATAAGGCTGTAATGTAACAAAATGTGGAAAAAGTCAAGGGGTCTGAATACTTTCCAAATGCACTGAACAAATGGGTTAGTCACTGGCCATAGTAGTAATTACTGTCTTTTCTCAATAAATGTCCTAAATTAGAAGACAGAATGACTCTGCACTTCTTCGAGAAAGCATTGGACGTTCATTTTAAATTTCCCTAAGTCTTAGTGAAAAGAATTAGCAGTTTTAGCATCTTTCTACACAATCATCCATGCAAGACCTTTACATGTCAAGATTCCTATTAATTACACTGGCACATCATTCCAAAAAAATTAAATGTCAGGGGAATAATCTGAGAGTTTAGTTTACTGACTGATTCTTTCGCTGCCCAGTTTGTCCTTCCTGTGTGCTCCATCTCCCACAGTACCACTTAATTTGTTGAAAACACTTAACAGCAAGTTAACTAAAGCAGCAGATTTGAAACAGACACTGCAAACCTTGAAAACTCCTCCTTATGATCGTCTATCCTCTTCCTTTAGGGCCAAACCTCTCAAAGAATTGTCTGTTTCGAGTTTCAAACACTCCTGAGTTTGGGCATTTCATTTAGTAAATCTGAAGCAGCTGATGCTTATAAATAAATGAAAAAATATATGTTACTCTTTTTTTATAGAGTATGTGCACACAGATATGGTTGCTTTTTATGATAGGGGCAAACCAGTAATTTTCAGTATTCAGAAAGATTGATGAGGGTAGAAATTTGACAAATCGTGGTAAAATGAACTCGCCTGCCCTGCTCTTTGCCCTCTATTCGTGATTCTTTGCTTCTGAGGAGGGCTAATGCCAATGAACGTGTGTGGGATTTTGTGAAGCTGCCAAAGGAGTAAAACAACAAAAACAAACTGGTAGCAATTGAGCTCCTTAAATGGTCTTGGTAGGCCTCTACAAGGCAACATCTACAAGGCAACTCTACAAGACTGTCTACAAGACTGCCTCTACAAGGCAACTCTACAAGACTGTCTTCACATGTGACAGAGGAACCTACGAGAGCGCTCTGTAAGACTTCAGTTCCATTCACATGTGACAGAGGAACCTACGAGTGCGCTCTGTAAGACTTCAGTTCCATTCACATGTGACAGAGGAACCTACGAGAGCGCTCTGTAAGACTTCAGTTCCATTCACATGTGACAGAGGAACCTACGAGAGCGCGCTGTACGACTTCAGTTCCATTCACATGTGACAGAGGAACCTACGAGAGCGCTCTGTAAGACTTCAGTTCCATTCACATGTGACAGAGGAACCTACGAGAGCGCGCTGTACGACTTCAGTTCCATTCACATGTGACAGAGGAACCTACGAGAGCGCGCTGTACGACTTCAGTTCCATTCACATGTGACAGAGGAACCTACGAGAGCGCTCTGTTAGACTTCAGTTCCATTCAGATGTGACAGAGGAACCTACGAGAGCGCTCTGTAAGACTTCAGTTCCATTCACATGTGACAGAGGAACCTACGAGAGCGCTCTGTAAGACTTCAGTTCCATTCACATGTGACAGAGGAACCTACGAGAGCGCGCTGTACGACTTCAGTTCCATTCAAGCTTCAAGCTTGTTTTGGAAAAAATATAATTTTCTTGAGCCAGGAGAAAATGGTGATATCTTGCTCTGTCCAAACATCCATTGTAAACATTCAATTCATTAGCAGAAATCCTCCATGATAATAAAAATAAAATTACTCTTGTTTTTCCCTAGTAGACTGGAGGATGTCTTTATGGGCAATTACAGGCCAACCCTGTGTAAGACCTGTGAGGAACTGTAAGAATGAGGAAAGACACATTAGCTCATTTGCTGTGTGTGGGTGGACTCTACCGGCTTGTATAACGAAGCAATAGTACAGTATTTCTCCCTGAGCGGGCGTTCTGCCATGTGCTACTGATCTGCTAGAGTACAACTTGCTCTTTCTGGAACAATAGGAGCCAGTTAAAGTGTTCATATTTTGGGGTTCCTGACATCTGTGGGTGATGTACAAGGGCAAACATGATAACTGGAGCTGCCGAGGCTGGGGCCACCTCTCGGCAGTTTTAAAACGCCCCCAGATCGCTGCAAGATGTGGAGTTCGGAGGCCACTTGGAGGAGTGAGGTTCCACTGGCACAAACGCTTCTGACACTTGTAATCCTTTAACGATTGCTATTTGAGGGAAGCACTCTGATAATGGCCCCCTGATGCACTTACTGTCTGACTTTATCACGATCCAGGGCTCCTCAGTGATCCCTCAGTGCTACCAGGGAGCCCACTACGCATACAGTGCAATCATCTCAGCCAGATGTGTCTCATACTGTAAGAACCCTGTTGCTGATAGAAGACCCCGAAGACCTGATCAACCTATTCATTATCCTGTTGGCTTTCCTCCCCAGACGCTGCAATCATCTCGGAGAAAGCTTCCTCAGACAATACATTATTTCTCCCTGGCTTCCAACGGGTAATGCCTGATAATGAAAGCTACAGTAATCCCCCCCATTGGGATCTTCTTCCTCATCATATGTTTGCATTCTGGACACTTTGGCGTTTGATCTTTCTGCATCTGCTCGGTGTTTAGGGGGTGGGTCCTTTCCTCCTGTGGCCTTAGATTGGCCCCTGGCCCTCAAGGCTCCTCGGGGCCCTTAGAAAGACTTCAAACTGTCTCCTGATTTCTCCTTTCACTCCTAAACCGCACTCCAGGCCAAGGATCCTCTGGTCCTCTTTCTCCAGCTCACATCGTCCTCTCTGTGGGAGTCCATCCAGAAATGCTCAGAGCTCATCCTGACTGAGTGCCCTATTGCAATGACATTGGTCATGCTTTGTTGTTTGTTCTCCAGTTTCCTCGAGGGTGTCAAGATCGGATTTCATTTATGAAACTGAACGTTCTACAGCCGGGGAGCCAAACAATCAACAGAACAATAAATCACTTGATACAGTACAATGCCTTCCATAATCATTACTGAATTCCATGAGTGGGCTACAATGTCATAGTTCAATGTAGAGAATAATGTCTGTCTTTCAACGACACAATGATCCTTATTGTATAGAGGCATTGCTCTATTACCAACATGTTAAACAGTCAGAGAGAGAGAGAAGAGAATAGAATCCTCTAATGTAGTTCTCCTTTGCAAGGAGAACGAAAGGTGTTCTAGACTGATAAAATATGCTAAGTTGTCATATCTCAGTTTCTGTTTTATCTCAACTGGGTATTATTCAATTGGTTTTCCCTTGAAGAATCAAAGCCCTCTGAGTGAGTGGGGACTTGGGGGACTGGGTGGGGGTGAGGCTGTCTGTATCTTCCCTGAAATCACAGTGTGGCTGAGCTGTAAAACACATGGGTACAGTGCGCCCTCTGCCAAGACAACTAACAGCCTGCACTCCACACTGCAGGGGGGGGGGGCAGCAGAAAGAGTGACAGCACACTGACCCTAAGACAAAAGTGCCACGCAATACACATTTGACCAATCACTGAGAATGGAGCGAGCATTACTGCATTTCCAGCTTTGTGACACCTATAGTCGTGCAATGGAGGCTTCTTTCACAGGGAGGGAATGGCAAGTTAAAACCCTCCTGGAGTCGATGTCCGAGCCCCGGCGAAGAAAAAAAAAAGAATTAGCATAATAAAAACATCTGCGTCAACATCTGTCAGGTTAAGCTAGAGAGATCTTTTTGTAGTTGTTGGACACGCCGCGTCTCAACCCATCACATACACCAGTGGTGGACTTCCGCATCTGCGGTGGAAGGTGTCCGAGCCATCGTTTATCAGACCATGAGATCTCGAAGATCTGTCTTCTCCCGAAAACATCTGTCGTGTATGAACTGTTTGGGCAGCACACTAATATGACACCGCGATGGAAAGACGAGACTCTCACGAACATGTTGGTTGTTTCGCTCTAGGACATCCACAAAGCCTCACAAGACTCATCTGAATGTAGCCTGGTACCAGTTTTTTAAAAATGAATAGAAGTATGTATGGAAGTAGTTTAGTGCCCCCAAAACATTTTTTTTTGTTAAATATGGGTTAAAAAAAATGTATCATAATAATTCCCGATCTTTCTTATATCTCTCAGATATAGGACAGACACTTTAAAACAAACATCCTTTTGATTTGTCTTTCGATGATCTGTTATTCAATGCGTCTCTATGGGCTGATATCGGTAAGGCCAAATGTAATGTTTCATTTTTTTATTCCTTTGACCATCTTAAAACAATTCCATGTTAGCTTAGTAGAACACACACCCCCCCCCTCCCCTGCTTGGCTCAGACTATGGTACCCCTTGAAATGTCATGGAGGCTGCTGACTTAGCCAAACCAACAGATGATCTACTTAATGTAGAATTAATCAATGTTCTCCTACAGATTGCCTGCATTGGCTCGGGGCTGCTTCGTCGGTTCAACTTAACAAGGGAAATTCAACCTTTTCCTGGCATCTGTATGCCATTTAGCCATAAACATCATTTTTTATGTGTCTCTTTTCCTGTGTTATGTGTTCTTCACTGCTGGACATTTCAATGATTCAAATATTTGACCGAGTAAAAAACCTCTATAGAAGTGTTATACTGAGACCGTATTTTCCAAAGGGCTCATCTGCCATCGCAGTTATCATGATGAAAAGAGCTTTATTTTGAGCCACATTATATTGTATGGCAGCAGATTGAACCGAGGCTGCAATGTCTGTTTCGTGCTCAAGTGGACAATGTCTTGATATGGCTGCCCAGAACTCGCAGTTCGAGCAATTACCTAAAAGGGCATCTGTTTTTGTGAAGACATTCTATTCAGAAATAAATTATGCATGTCAAGATATGATTAAAATACCAGCACACTAACAGGCAGGCCATCTCTCTCTCTCTCTCTCTCTCTCTCTCTCTCTCTCTCTCTCTCTCTCTCTCTCTCTCTCTCTCTCTCTCTCTCTCTCTCTCTCTCTCTCTCTCTCTCTCTCTCTCTCTCTCTCTCTCTCTCTCTCTCTCTCTCTCTCTCTCTCTCTCTCTCTCTCTCTCTCTCTCTCTCTCTCTCTCTCTCTCTCTCTCTCTCTCTCTCTCTCTCTCTCTCTTCTCTTCTCGCTCTCTCTCTCTCCTCCCTAGCAGCCATAATGAGACCTTGTGAGGGAGGCTTTCCAGGCCATTGGAAAATTGAGCCATTCTGCCCTGTCTCATTATGGTCTAGATTAGAGTCAGTGGGTCTCCAGTGGCCGCTATGATATGTGCTGTGTGGGGCTTTCTGTCTGGCACACGTATTAAAGTGTGTGTGTGCATTCGAGTGTGAGTGTGCATTAAAGTGTGTGTGTGCATTCGAGTGTGTGTGTGTGTGTGTGCATTCGAGCGTGCGTGTGTCTGTGTGAGGCAGTCTACAGTTAGTGTTTATCAGGACCCTTTCACTATTTACAACATGTTAAACTGAGGCAGGCTCTGAGTGTCAAACTCTAGCATCCCAGACTTCCTGATTGCCTGTCATGTCACTTGACTAAAGAGCCCGGCACTGGGCCAAACTGCTGCCTGCCTCACCCTCCGACAGCGCGTTGATTATTTTACGCGGGACACAACACACTAAAGGCAAACAGAGCCAGAACGCTATTCCCTGTACGCGTCCCAAATAGCACCCTATTCCCAGTATGCGTCCCAAATGGCACCCTATTCCCTGTACGCGTCCCACATGGCACCCTATTCCCTGTACGCGTCCCAAATGGCACCCTATTCCCTGTACGCGTCCCAAATGGCACCCTATTCCCTGTACGCGTCCCAAATGGCACCCTATTCCCTGTACGCGTCCCAAATGGCACCCTATTCCCTGTACGCGTCCCAAATGGCACCCTATTCCCTGTACGCGTCCCAAATGGCACCCTATTCCTGTGTGGCACCCTATTCCTGTACGCGTCCCACATGGCACCCTATTCCCTGTACGCCCCAAATGGCACCCTATTCCCTGTACGCGTCCCAAATTCCCTTTACGCGTCCCAAATGGCACCCTATTCCCTGTACGCGTCCCAAATGGCACCCTATTCCCTGTACGCGTCCCAAATGGCACCCTATTCCCTGTACGCGTCCCAAATGGCACCCTATTCCCTGTACGCGTCCCAAATGGCACCCTATTCCCTGTACGCGTCCCAAATGGCACCCTATTCCCTGTACGCATCCCAAATGGCACCCTATTCCCTGTACGCGTCCCAAATGGCACCCAATTCCCTGTACGCGTCCCAAATGGCACCCTATTCCCTGTACGCGTCCCACATGGCACCCTATTCCCTGTACGCGTCCCAAATGGCACCCTATTCCCTGTACGCGTCCCACATGGCACCCTATTCCCTGTACGCGTCCCAAATGGCACCCTATTCCCTGTACGCGTCCCACATGGCACCCTATTCCCTTCATTGTTAACTACACCAACATGGGATGGGGGTCAGCTCCTGCTCAGCCCAGTCAAAGCTCCTCTCTGTCCTGGCACCCCAATGGTGGAACGAGCTTCCGCCTTACGTCAGGACAGGGGAGTCCCTGCCCATCTTAAAAAAAAACATCTAAAAAGACTACCTCTTGAAAGAGTATCTCCTGAAATAAGTCCCTACGGCTTTATCCATTATCCTGTTAGCTCAGACTGGGGATCCTCTCATCACCTCCATGCCATGCTAAAAGCCTCTCTAAACCCTCTCTACCCCCTCCACCCTGCTATAACCGCCTCCCATTGTCCAGCCCCTCGCCACCCCATCAATCTTGCCCATCTGTCAGCCTGTCGTCACGGTCTTGTCAGACCCATCCACAGGTTGAAAACGAGCCTGTTTTCTCTCCAAATGTGAATAATGCATGCTAGGGTGAAAACCTGTGAAGTGATGCGCCAATCTAAATAACTCCATACACTTGTGCCGGGAAATAGAAATAAACAGAGCCGTTGTACCATCTGAATAGATGGGTAGAACTTGACTCATTCCCTGCCAGAGTTCTGAGGTTACGCCTTGAGTGCTCTGCTCGGCTGCCATTAGTTCCATGGCAAAGTGCAGCTATGTATGTTTTCCAAATGGTCTTGCATGGTGAAGCATCAGGTGCTGAAGGGTGCACATATTGTATATGCATGAGGGTGCTGCTAGGCTTACAGTTCCTGTTTGTGTGATTTATTGCCCCAGAAGCCTTTAGATCTCCTCGTAATGCCTTGTGCAAATGGTGGTGGTGGTGGTGATGGGCCACCGAGGAGAGCTGCCTGAGAGTAATGTGGTTCCACGCTGGTAACCTCCGTCTGGGGTCAGCTTAGCGGCTAGTGGGCTGGCTGTGTGGGGCATCGTGGCCATAAAGAGAACAGGAGAGTCTCTTTCTCTGGCGCCAGCCCCACTGGCCAGAGGGAAGCCTCCCCGTTGGGCTCTCTGGACAAACACAGTTTAACGAGGGGCGGAGTGGGGAGACAGGGCGATGGGGGAGGGGCATTAAAGCTGGAGGCAACGACCTGGAGCAACAGCACACCACCTCTTAGCCAGGTCAGGGAGGGAGGCTCTCTGATGCCTGCGTCTGTGTGGGTCTAAAACCCCTCTCAACACCTTCTTTCACACACCTCTCCCATCTGTCTTGACACATCACCACACACACACACACTGACTACCCACCATCACTCACACCCACAACCAGCCCAGGCCCCGGCTGCACTACAAACTCTCTGCTGCCTCATGTCATGTTCACTTTCCAGGGGGACTCAAGCACCCTGAGAAATCCTGCAGGCGATAAGCCTGGGGCTGCCACTGCCGGATGATGGATTACACCCCATAGAACAGAGCAGCATTCCACAGAGTAGCACTGTCCCCAGAGAGAGAGAGAGAGAGAGAGAGAGAGAGAGAGAGAGAGAGAGAGAGAGAGAGAGAGAGAGAGAGAGAGAGAGAGAGAGAGAGAGAGAGAGAGAGAGAGAGAGAGAGAGAGAGAGAGAGAGAGAGAGTGAGTGTGTGGAACCACAAACAGTTCCCAGGAGAGGTGCAGCAGTACACCACACGGGGAAAAAGTGAAAGAGGCATCTGCTGGATAACCTCCAAGAAGAGATGCTATCAGCCTTTGTGACTGAAACAAAACACCTAACAAAACAAAATAAGAGAAGGCATTAAGAACACAAAGCCCATAGAGTTCAGATGTCTCTTTCAGCCTTCGTCTCATCTCCACGGCGAAACAAGAGCAAAGGTGTTTACATTCCTACCTGCTTGAAGGGCCTTCTGCGGTCGTCTCTGGTGGAGATAGTGGCGTCCTGGCTCCCTGCCTGCCTGCGAGCACGTATACCCCCCCTCCACCCCCCCCCCCCCTACCCAATCTAATACTTAAAAGACTGGAAGTTATTCGAACCATTTCCCCTCCCTGCTGGGAGTCTGAATAGACAGTGTAAGTTGTTTTAGGGTGGAGAGGAGGGAGAAAGAAGATGGTATAAGACAGAGTATATCTATCTGCGCGGTCTGTATGCGGGCATCTGGGAGAATCAATAACAGCAGAGAAGTGAGATGGCGTGAGTGAGTGTGTGTAGCACAAGGATCAACACCCTCTGAACACCTCTGCTCAGAGACATTAGCTAGTTAATGAGACCTGCAGATGTGAGAGGCTCTTTCGAGCCCCCGCACTTAGACCTGCAGATGTGAGAGGCTCTTTCGGGCCCCCGCGTCTAGACCTGCAGATGTGAGAGGCTCTTTTGGGGCCCCCGCGTCTAGACCTGCAGATGTGAGAGGCTCTTTTGGGGCCCCCGCGTTTAGACCTGCAGATGTGAGAGGCTCTTTCGAGCCCCCGCACTTAGACCTGCAGATGTGAGAGGCTCTTTCGGGCCCCCGCGTCTAGACCTGCAGATGTGAGAGGCTCTTTTGGGGCCCCCGCATCTAGACCTGCAGATGTGAGAGGCTCTTTTGGGGCCCCCGCGTTTAGACCTGCAGATGTGAGAGGCTCTTTCGAGCCCTCGCACTTAGACCTGCAGATGTGAGAGGCTCTTTCGGGCCCCCGCGTCTAGACCTGCAGATGTGAGAGGCTCTTTTGGGGCCCCAGCGTCTAGACCTGCAGATGTGAGAGGCTCTTTCGCGCCCCAGCGTCTAGACCTGCAGATGCGAGAGGCTCTTTCAGGACTCCGTCTAGACCTGCAGACATGAGAGGCTCTTTCAGGACCCCGTATCTAGACCTGCAGACATGAGAGGCTCTTTCAGGACCCCGTATCTAGACCTGCAGACATGAGAGGCTCTTTCAGGACCCCGTATCTAGACCTGCAGATCTCTTTTGGGGCCCCAGCGTCTAGACCTGCAGATGTGAGATCTTTCGCTCTTTGCAGATGACCTGGCCCCGCGTCTAGACCTGCAGGCGCGACAGGACCCCGTGACCTGCAGACATGCTCTTTCAGGACCCCGTATCTAGACCTGCAGACATGAGAGGCTCTTTCAGGACCCCGTATCTCGACCTGCAGATGTGAGATGCTCTTTCAGGACCCCGTGTCTAGACCTGCAGACATGAAAGGCTCTTTCAGGACCCCGTATCTAGACCTGCAGGGGACATTTGCATAACGGCCAGGGTTAATGGCAGAAAGGCACGTTTCACCCAGAGCAGGAATTTCTCCGGTAGGTGAAGGGCTTCCGAGGCGATGTCGGCCTGGGGGCGAGGCTGACACAGGAAGTACAGAACTCGAAGAGACTTCCAGGGCGCATGGCAACACACTCATCACAGATCCATCCATGACCCTGGCCTGTCATGCATTACATCAGCAGTGGGTCGGGCCGTTGCGGTGGATTTATGCATTGGTGGACACATCCAGGTCCCACATCCAGCCCGCAGGTAGAGAGACTGACAGACAGACCTGCCCTATTGAATAGCAAAGGCTGCTGGGATTGATCTGCAGTGTTCTGAGCGTGGACTGCGGAAGGGAGGAGGACTGAGTAACCGTGCCTCGAACCAAACCTAATTAAATCCAATCATCGATCGGCTGATCCATTGAACAAATTAGTCGGACTCACGAACCTGTCCGCCCCTGCTGCGTGCGCTTAATGTGCAAGCATTTCAATCTGCCAGAGCCTGGGCTCATTCCTCGGGTAGCTCTGTGTTGTCAGTGCCAGTAGTCAAGGTTACGTGTGTGTGTGTGTGTGTGTGTGTGTGTGTGTGTGTGTGTGTGTGTGTGTGTGTGTGTGTGTGTGTGTGTGTGTGTGTGTGTGTGTGTGTGTGTGTGTGTGTGTGTGTGTGTGTGTGTGTGTGTGTGTGTGTGTGTGTGTGTGTGTGTGTGTGTGTGTGTGTGTGCACGTGTGTACGGTGCAGCTGTGCTCAGTGAGACATAAACACACCCTGCTGAGTACCCATTCGTTTGTTCTTGTTTAAAGTGTAGCAGATCCCACCCAGCTGCTGGTGCTATGGTGTTGTGGCAGCAGGAGAGGCGGGAGAGTGCTGATCTAGGATCAAGTCCCCCTGTATTATTCATTATGATCTAAAAAAGGCATAACTGACCCTAGATCAGTACTTTTCCCCAGGCAGGTTTTGTGGATATGGAACTGTTATGTTGCACTGTTATCCAGTCCTGAGACAATTCTCTCTCAAATCTCAGCTACCAGTTGTAGTTCATTTATCCCACCTAACCTGGAGGGAAGCACTGTAGAAACTCATCTAATGCACACACACTTACACTCTTGTATGACGCTCTCAAAGAGTCTCACGACTCATTTACATTTACATTTAAGTCATTTAGCAGACGCTCTTATCCAGAGCGACTTACAAATTGGTGCATTCACCTTATGACATCCAGTGGAACAACCACTTTACAATAGTGCATCTAAATATTTTAAGGGGGAGGGGGTGAGAAGGATTACTTTATCCTATCCTAGGTATTCCTTAAAGAGGTGGGGTTTCAGGTGTCTCCGGAAGGTGGTGATTGACTCCGCTGTCCTGGCGTCGTGAGGGAGTTGTTCCACCATTGGGGAGCCAGAGCAGCGAACAGTTTTGACTGAGCTGAGCGGGAACTGTACTTCCTCAGTGGTAGGGAGGCGAGCAGGCCAGAGGTGGATGAACGCAGTGCCCTTATTTGGGTGTAGGGCCTGATCAGAGCCTGGAGGTACTGAGGTGCCGTTCCCCTCACAGCTCCGTAGGCAAGCACCATGGTCTTGTAGCGGATGCGAGCTTCAACTGGAAGCCAGTGGAGAGAGCGGAGGAGCGGGGTGACGTGAGAGAACTTGGGAAGGTTGAACACTAGACGGGCTGCGGCGTTCTGGATGAGTTGTAGGGGTTTAATGGCACAGGCAGGGAGCCCAGCCAACAGCGAGTTGCAGTAATCCAGACGGGAGATGACAAGTGCCTGGATTAGGACCTGCGCCGCTTCCTGTGTGAGGCAGGGTCGTACTCTGCGGATGTTGTAGAGCATGAACCTACAGGAACGGGCCACCGCCTTGATGTTAGTTGAGAACACAGACGTTTGTTGTCCAGGATCACGCCAAGGTTCTTAGCGCTCTGGGAGGAGGACACAATGGAGTTGTCAACCGTGATGGCGAGATCATGGAACGGGCAGTCCTTCCCCGGGAGGAAGAGCAGCTCCGTCTTGCCGAAGTTCAGCTTGAGGTGGTGATCCGACTCTGTTGGACTTCCTCCAATTACACCTATCCTGTGTCTGTCAGTAAACCTGAGCACATTGGCCAATTAAGTCTAATTCATGCAAATGAACTCGTGCCTCTGAGGTTTCTTCCAGTTGCAACATAATACCTGATCACATCTATACTGCATTGTGTTTAGAGCTGGGCTGT
>NC_060185.1:60297479-60319979 GCF_021184085.1 Oncorhynchus gorbuscha
CGAGATGATACTATAGGCTACCATTAAATGACAGAACTCTTATGAGTCACACCGGAAGATGTGACTGGACTGAGAGTGCATTGAAAGGCTTGTCTTCTTCCTCAGGAGGAGTACTGTTGCCCCATATGGATGGCAGAAGTAGCTGCCTCCTGCCTTTGTTAGTCAAAGTCAGGGAAGAGACCAAAAAGATGTTCGGGAGGCTTTCACAACTCAGCAGAGCAAAGTGAACAGCTCAATACTGTTCTACATACTCATTATATTTATAACAGCAGAGTTACGGCAGTGTTGAGAGTTTAATGGCCTCAGGGTGTACAATAGATAGGCTAGAAATGTAGAATAGAAGGCTGTTTCGTATTGTTTTGTTTTGGATTGGCTCAATTACTGTATGTATGTCCTCATGGGGGCACAGTATAGCAAGTCAAACAAAACATATTTCAATGAACTGGAATAGCCGTGTGTCAACAGATGCCAAATGGCACCATTGGTGAGTCTTTTTTAACAGTCTAATAAATGTATTTAATATACACCATCACCCGAAATCCATTATTATTTTACATAAGCAAACATTATGAAACTAAGAAAATGTATTGCAAAGTAACAGAATAGCATGTTTTACTATGTTACTAGACTGCTCTTAGAAGCCCAAAGACTATACTGCCCCCGTGCTCACGCGTCGAATGCATGGAAGCGTGGTTATTCTACAAAAAGGTGTTATTAAACAATAAGGCCCAAGGGGGTATGGTATATGACCAATATACCACGGCTAAGGACTGTTCTTATGCACAACGCAATGCGGAGTGCCTGGACATTCAGGCACTCCGCATTGGGGAGCCTTATTTCTATTCTAAACTGGTTACCAACGTAATTAGAGCAGTGAAACTAAATTTTTGTCATACCCGTGGTATACAGTCTGATATACCATGGATGTTAGCCAATCAGAATTCAGGGCCAAAACCACCCATTTTATAATTAAGCAGTAAAGCCTGAGGGGTGTGCTATATGGCCAGTATACCACGGCTAGGTGCTGTTCTTAAGTACGATGCAACACTGAGTGCCTGGATACAGCCCTTAGACATTGGTATATTGGCAATCTACCACAAACCCCAGAGGTGTTTTAGGCTTTAGGCCAAATGGCTTTATACCACAAACCCCTGAGGGGCCTTATTGCTTAACATTAGCCAGCTAGAGATCTTAAGCTAGTTTATGATCATTCTGACATTTGTATGAATTGTAATTCTTATTATTTAATGTTTTAGGGAGTCCTGAGCAAACCAGAAAACCAGGCTGTGATCTTGAAAAAACCAGGAATATAATGAATCTACTGTTGCTGAAGCATTTACTGCAAATTGAATGTACAATTTTGTAAGCTTACCATGATGGTCAGTGAAAAGTATTTCAGTCATTCACTTGTCATTTTTCTTTATTGTAGTAACATTAACATTAGAGATTGAAGACATTTGCCATTAAATGCAGCTGAAGTAATGTAGTTAACTATTTTCTTACTTATAGAGCTCCACAGTGGAAGTGTCATAATAGCCATACAACCTAGCTGTCAAGGGAAATGGTTCCAATCATTCTTCCACCATAAATTTTTCCCATAGGAGATTTTTTTTAAATGGACTGTATTTCATGGAGGCTTAGCCTGGCGTGACGTTTTGATAACCATGTAAAACTCTCTCAGACAAGGTGACTTTTATCAATATATTCTGCTCTATTTAATCTCCGATTACAAAATGTGAATTATTATCAAAGTAAACATCATGCAAAACTACAAATCCGTGCAAGGTCCTGCACGTCATCAAAAGCCGACACCTTTGCTAACAGGTATCGTGTCAATTGAAAAACTTGCACAAGACAGTTCACAGAACTGTCCGTTTCATGAAATGTAGACCCATTTGTTCATTAATACCTTTGTTTTTATGTGTATGTGAATAACTCACGTCGTAAAGTTCCAGCATAATCCTTTACTCAAGGTATAACACGACATCCTAATCAGATACTCATAGTGCACCTGTTTATATATCCTAGATAGGTGCCCCACTAGCGCCATCTCTGGGTTGGCATTATACCCATTATTTTCACAACATTTGCATTCGTACCTCTGCCTCGATTCGGCGGTCTCGTCCAGATCATCATGGCGTTTGTAGTTCTTTACAATAGCCACAATAGCAGCTAATTAGCATTTCAGGCGAATATATTGATAAAAGTCACCTTGTCCGAGAGAGATTTACACAGATATCAAAATGTCACACCAGGGTAAGCCTACACAAAACACTCTAAAATACCCTGTGGGAAAAATGAATGGGGGAAAAAAGATTGAAACCCTTTAGGTGTTTGACTGCTAGGTGTTATGGGTATTATGACTCATACTGTAGTACTCTATAGTGTAGTGGAATATTTTTTTAAAGACCTGTGTGCCTATGGATTTGAGCTATGTAGCCAATCTGTGTATGGACCCTAAAATGTTTGGTTTAAGTATTAGTTCAGAACACTGGTTTTAATTGCTTCCACTGGTTAATCATTAAACCCCAAGAAGTTGAGGGAAATAGGAAATGCGACTGTTGCATGTGAAACTGCTGTTATGGAATGAATCCTGCTTCACCACTACTCCACGTTGAACCACAGTCAGAGGATGGGTACAGTACAGGCACATTGTTGTTTTAAAGTTCTCCTTTGTTGCTCATATGGTTATGTATGTATTAGTTGCCTGAGGGATATAAGGTAAGCTATTACAGCAGCCAATACGGGCATCGGGAAAAACACCAGGCTCGTTGTCAATGAATTGCTTGGTAGGATATCTTTTGACGGCTTCTGTTGTGGACTCGGATGATGTAGCGATGTCCCATTTCCTAGGGTTACATATCTCTCCCTACCACTAGTTGTTCCGTTTCTCTCTGCATTTGAGGCTACTGAGCCCACTAAACTGGTCCGCACTTTCTTGATAAGTTTAGCAAGTCCATGTCATCAGATGAGACCTTATATGCGCCTCTGCTACTCTGTCATCATCTTTCACACAGGTACATGTTTGTTTTCTTTTTTGCCAATGTACCTCAGTGTGATTACGTCTATTTTCAAATGGACCTTTTCTCACTTCATTGGCTGGTCAAAGATGCTCAAAGGGGTAGACCTTGTTTTACGTATGTATACACCCGGCATGATGATGTGAGCTCTGTAACAATAAAAATGTACTGTCTTGAGTTCATAATGTATACATGACACGTTGCAAAAATATTTTGCATACTATGCATAAAGCTGACACTATGTAATCAGTGGGTATGGTGGCCATTGGCTCAACTTACCCCAAGGCAAATTTGAACTACATTAGCCCAAACAGATACAAGGATCCACTTTCATGCTAGGTTTTAGACCTCATATTGTAGCTTATAGAGACCACAACTGATGTACAAAACCATCTTAAAACTATCTACAGTACACTGGTTTAGATACAAGCATTATTTTAAAAAACGATGTTTTTTGGACCAAACTTGCCACTTTTTCCATGTGGTTTCTTCCTTCATAGACATGAAATAATGATATCTTCTTAAATATTTGGTCACATGATTCATTTTGTGTATGGTTCACTATTTATTTATTTTATCCGTTATTTTACCAGGTAAGTTGACTGAGAACACATTCTCATTTACAGCAATGACCTGGCAAATAGTTACAGGGGAGAGGAGGGGGATGAATGAACCAATCATAAACTGGGGATTATTAGGGGACCGTGATGGTTTGAGGGCCAGATTGGGAATTTAGCCAGGACACCAGGGTTAACACCCCTACTCTTACAATAAGTGCCATGGGATCTTTAATGACCTCAGAGAGTCAGGACACCCGTTTAACATCCCATCCGAAAGACAGCACCCTACACAGGGCAGTGTCTGGGGCATTTTGATATTTTTTAGACCAGAGGAAAGAGTGCCTCCTACTGGCCCTCCAACACCACTTCCAGCAGGATCTGGTCTCCCAGACCAGGACCAACCCTGCTTAGCTTCAGAAGAAAGCCAGCAGTGGTATGCAGGGTGGTGCAGGGTGGTATGCTGCCACCATTGCAGGGCAGGGGGGCAGTTTTGACTGGGCTGGGGAGGGGCTGTAGAGGCCAGAGGTGGATGAACAGTGCCCTTGTTTGGGTGAGGGAAGCTGATCAGAGCCTGGAGGTACTGAGTGCCGTTCCCCTCACAGCTGGAAATGCGAGCTTCAACTGGAAGCCAGTGACTAGAAGCAAATGGTGGCTAAACAAACCCTTTTGGCTCAATTTACCCCACTCTCCCCTACCTACATGATGAAACAACATAATCCACTGAAATCGACATACAACACCTTAAACCTTGTGATATGGATATAGAGCATGGATGAACAGTTGCAGAAGGAACTGACCCCGCTGGCTCTCTATCCTCATCTATGACCCATGACCCGTGAAGACAGAAAAAACATTGAGTCTTCTCTTTTATCAGTGAAATTACCATGGGAAATTAAGACATTCCATAGAAGTTCAATAGGAGACCAGTGAATGGGTTTACTGCAACCTCACACTGCACTGAGCAGGCCAACTGTGGACTGTATTAGCCAGTTAACAACACCATTCTAGTCCCTTTACTAAAGAAGCATGAAAATGTGTACTTTTTTTTAACGGAATTAAAGAAAAGCCGATATAGAGCCGTGTGGCGTAGGTGCTGGCCTGTTTACAAATGTGACGGATTTTATTCCTCTGAGTCATCACAGAGTTAGTTAGGCTCTTTTACAGTCTCTCTCATAAGATGTTCTTGTTTGCCAAACAAAGGTTTTTGTTAAGAGATCTTCTGTCTTCCCCTCAACTCGCTCCTCCTATGGTGCTTTGGATATACCGCCATCTAGTGGTTATAAGTGGTAATAAAGGTGGCAGCAGCAACTCGACCAAACTACAGTATGAAGAGAAAAACTATTGGGCACACCACGTCATTCCAACGTGGATAGTTGAGGCATCGATCAATGAGATTACAGCCTATATTGACCCACTCAAAAAGGCAGCCAAAAGTTAGTTGAATTTCCAATGTGTTCTCACTATTGCTTTCAACCTTCTAAAAGCACAACCAAGTTCTAATGGAAAAAACAATGTCAGATATTTGGTTTAGCTGTCACCCAAATGTCTTATCACTGCACTTTCAACCATTTAAAAGCTCATCAAAGTTCAAATGGGAATACAATTGTAGATATTTTGTTTGTTTGTTTAAACAACAGATTCATGTTTTATCACAGTGCTTTATCTACTGGCAGAACCAGGTGATCTGGATTGCAGTTGAGATGACATTAAAAGTACATAGTGCAAGTGATCAATGTCGTTCCAGATTCTGCTCATATTGTTAGGGCAAGTGTGAAGATCGCCACAGACCTGCGATAACCTATGCATGCAATCTTGAAAGTGATACTGATACTTAAGAAGACATTGTTACCATAACCTCAAAATGTGGCCATGGATGTGTTACTCATTTTACGGTTGAATGTTACATTCGTTTGTAAGACTTTTGTACTGTAAACTTTACAGCAATGTACTCTTATTAAACCAATTTTGGGGGGGAATTTACGGTAACATATTTTTTTTTAACAGTAATTTACAGGTATCTGGCTGCCAGTAAGTTATCATAAAAACAACAGGATTGTTTTTTTTACAGTGTATTTACTGTATTACAAAAGTAATATTGACTTGTGTTTGTTTGACAACGACACTAAATATCAATATTTAAAGGAGATGTGTCTACTGCTTGGATAGTTCCATCTGAGAGACTGGCTTTGATGTGAATCCAGCATATCCTTTATTTGCTTGTCGACAAGTTAATTCAGCTATCTATTGTATTTCAAACGTGATATTCAATTGTGTTTGGTTGTCAACACAACCAAATATCAACATTTGAAAGAGATATTTACATCCGTTCCACTGACGTATTCTGGGTTTAATTCCAGTTTGTCTACAAAATAATAATTCATATGTTGGAGTCTCCATCTGAACCCCAAAAAAATCTAAGATAAAAAATAAGACTAAATGCACGGTTTAATAAAGTTTGATTTGATTTAGTCCTATTCTTTAACCCAAGCAGAATATACTTCTCAGAATATATTTTTTCCTGGGCCTATGTGTATTGTCTATTTTTAGTAGAATCCTGGGCTGAATTGAAACAGTAGCTGTTGATGACTTTTCAAATGCTAAATGGGCCTAAAGAGTATCATCGATGATGGATAAGTGATAAAGTATGGTCACATTTCATATTCTCTGTTAAACCTACCCGTTGAAATGACACTCAAGTCATTCTCATGATAGCACATTGGAAATAATCAGTGGGCTTAGTTAAAACCCTGGATGTGAGACCCGAAAGGTAGCTGTAGACATATGAAGGGTAGCTGTGGATAGATCAATTCTTCAGTAGGAGGTGCTGCCCAGCCTATAGTTTAAAAAAAATATCTAATATAATATTGAATATAACATTGAGGAATATAACATCAAAGATCTGATGTTGTTTTAAAGGTTTACCTATGTTAAATTTGGTTACCACGATGATGGCATAATCCTGTGGTTGAAATTTGACCTTCATAACAACAATTTACGTTGATGACTTTTTGCAAATCTGATGTGGGTATTTTCCTCATAGATTCCATGTCACAATACGTTGACAAAGGATGTGGAAACAACTTTGATTCAACCTGTTTTTTCTCTCAGAGATGTTCTAGGAGAACTTGACCACGTCATGGAGTGGCACCTGATGAACTGTATGGTGTTGCCATGTGGCAAAGTTTCCCACACAACATGTGAAAGACGAAACCAAAGTTAAAACAGAGAGAAGAAAGAGAGGGAATTTTGTAATGTAACAACTTTCACTTCTGATATTTGAAGTATTTGGATCTTTGGTTACAGTTTCTTTTAGAATCACGTTGACACTCATTTCAGAGGCTTGATGTCATTTAAAACAATTCTCGACACAAAACACAACCGATGATCAAAATGCACATTTTTCAAAACAATTGCTTGGATACAATATACATAAAGCTAAGAGAATTTGTTCATGGAACTAAAATCACCTGTTCAAAATGACACAACATCAAAGTTTTACCATTTCAAAATGCAATGTGATTCTGTTTTATTTCACTCGACTATAGTTCATCTCTCAAAGCACTTGACTCCTGAGAAAGACGAGGACAGCAGTTGATCCACCAGGATAATGTTGTTTTTGTTATTTGGTTAGAAAATGCATATTGTTGACTGTGTGCCTAGCTTTTCTGTCTGTCTAAAAGAAAATGAATATGTCTATTGCTTTCATTACAATGATCTAACTAACAATTGATACAACTGCTCAAAATGATAAGTAAATATTGCATTACTCTTAATGCATAGTTTTATGGAAACTGACAAACAATTTTCCATGTTTACATCATGAAAGTTTCAGGATAAAGAGACCCATTGACCGTGAAACATGAACCAATTGGACTACATTATCTCTGGATGTAATATTTCATCATCATTCTTTATCAGACACTGTTTCTATGGTCCCATGTACCACTTTTCCAGACGATGTTTTCAGATTTGACATTTATTGTACACTCACCGGCCACTTTATTAGGTACAATGGGTAGGACCCCATTTTGCCTCCACAACAGCCTGAATTATTCACGGTGTTGTACATTAAGAGATGCCCTTCTGCACACCACTGTTTTAACGGCTGTTATTTGAGCATTTGTGGCCTTTCTGTTAGCTTGAATGAGCCTGGACATTCTCCTCTGACCTCTCTCATTAACAAGATGTTTTTGCCCACAGAACTCCCGCTCACTGAATGTGTTTTGTTTATCGCACCATTCTCTGTAAACTCTAGAGACTGTAGTGCGTAATAATCCCAGGAGGGCAGCTGTTTCTGAGATGCTGGAAACACCATGTGTGGCACCAGCAATCATAACACGGTTGCTTAGATTATGCATCTTGCCCCTTCTAATGTTTGGTCGAACAACAACTAAAGCTCTCTACTCTATATACTCTACATATTGAGTTGCAGGCAGCCGCATGATTCGCTGTTCGGAGGAGCAGGCTATTTGCGTTAACACACAGGTGTACCTTATAAAGTGGCCGGTGAGCGTACGTATGCAGGCCCTTGTAATTGCTTTTCCAGTACTGCCAACTCGTTACTGATTATTGATTTCACATTGTGGTACGAGTACATAGTGAAATGAGTGGTATCCACCTACGACAACGTAGCGATTAACGTGGAGCCGACAGGTGACCCAGGTCACAGTAGAGGTCAAGCAGTGGGAGGAGGAAGACGTACTGGTCAAAGGAATGGCAGGGGGACAAGCACCCCTTCTGAGAGGTGGGGGCCTCGTTTGAGAGGTGTGGGGGAACAGGGTAGATGGACAAGGCCAAGGACCAAGCACCCCTTCTGAGAGGTGGGGGCCTCGTTTGAGAGGTGTGGGGGAACAGGGTAGAGGGACAAGGCCAAGGACCAAGCACCCCTTCTGAGAGGTGGTCGTGGGCCTCGTTTGAGAGATGTGGGGAACAGGGTAGAGGGACAAGCACCCCTTCTGAGAGGTGGTCGTGGGCCTCGTTTGAGAGATGTGGGGGAACAGGGTAGAGGGACAAGCACCCCTTCTGAGAGGTGGTCGTGGGCCTCGTTTGAGAGATGGGGGGAACAGGGTAGAGGGACAAGCACCCCTTCTGAGAGGTGGTCGTGGGCCTCGTTTGAGAGATGTGGGGAACAGGGTAGAGGGACAAGCACCCCTTCTGAGAGGTGGTCGTGGGCCTCGTTTGAGAGGTGTGGGGGAACAGGGTAGATGGACAAGGCCAAGGACCAAGCACCCCTTCTGAGAGGTGGGGGCCTCGTTTGAGAGGTGTGGGGGAACAGGGTAGAGGGACAAGGCCAAGGACCAAGCACCCCTTCTGAGAGGTGGTCGTGGGCCTCGTTTGAGAGGTGTGGGGGAACAGGGTAGATGGACAAGGCCAAGGACCAAGCACCCCTTCTGAGAGGTGGGGGCCTCGTTTGAGAGGTGTGGGGGAACAGGGTAGAGGGACAAGGCCAAGGACCAAGCACCCCTTCTGAGAGGTGGTCGTGGGCCTCGTTTGAGAGATGTGGGGGAACAGGGTAGAGGGACAAGCACCCCTTCTGAGAGGTGGTCGTGGGCCTCGTTTGAGAGATGTGGGGAACAGGGTAGAGGGACAAGCACCCCTTCTGAGAGGTGGTCGTGGGCCTCGTTTGAGAGATGTGGGGGAACAGGGTAGAGGGACAAGCACCCCTTCTGAGAGGTGGTCGTGGGCCTCGTTTGAGAGATGTGGGGGAACAGGGTAGAGGGACAAGCACCCCTTCTGAGAGGTGGTCGTGGGCCTCGTTTGAGAGGTGTGGGGGAACAGGGTAGATGGACAAGGCCAAGGACCAAGCACCCCTTCTGAGAGGTGGGGGCCTCGTCTGAGAGGTGTGGGGGAACAGGGTAGAGGGACAAGGCCAAGGACCAAGCACCCCTTCTGAGAGGTGGTCGTGGGCCTCGTTTGAGAGATGTGGGGGAACAGGGTAGAGGGACAAGCACCCCTTCTGAGAGGTGGTCGTGGGCCTCGTTTGAGAGATGTGGGGGAACAGGGTAGAGGGACAAGCACCCCTTCTGAGAGGTGGTCGTGGGCCTCGTTTGAGAGATGTGGGGGAACAGGGTAGAGGGACAAGCACCCCTTCTGAGAGGTGGTCGTGGGCCTCGTTTGAGAGATGTGGGGAACAGGGTAGAGGGACAAGCACCCCTTCTGAGAGGTGGTCGTGGGCCTCGTTTGAGAGATGTGGGGGAACAGGGTAGAGGGACAAGCACCCCTTCTGAGAGGTGGTCGTGGGCCTCGTTTGAGAGATGTGGGGGAACAGGGTAGAGGGACAAGCACCCCTTCTGAGAGGTGGGGGCCTCGTTTGAGAGATGTGGGGGAACAGGGTAGAGGGACAAGCACCCCTTCTGAGAGGTGGTCGTGGGCCTCGTTTGAGAGATGTGGGGGAACAGGGTAGAGGGACAAGCACCCCTTCTGAGAGGTGGTCATGGGCCTCGTTTGAGAGATGTGGGGAACAGGGTAGAGGGACAAGCACCCCTTCTGAGAGGTGGTCGTGGGCCTCGTTTGAGAGATGTGGGGGAACAGGGTAGAGGGACAAGCACCCCTTCTGAGAGGTGGTCGTGGGCCTCGTTTGAGAGATGTGGGGGAACAGGGTAGAGGGACAAGCACCCCTTCTGAGAGGTGGGGGCCTCGTTTGAGAGATGTGGGGGAACAGGGTAGAGGGACAAGCACCCCTTCTGAGAGGTGGTCGTGGGCCTCGTTTGAGAGATGTGGGGGAACAGGGTAAAGGGACAAGCACCCCTTCTGAGAGGTGGGGGCCTCGTTTGAGAGATGTGGGGGAACAGGGTAGAGGGACAAGGCCAAGGACCAAGACAGCGGCAGCAACAGAAAAGGGTGTCCAATCAAATCCGAGCAACATTTGTAGACCAGGTGGTAAATCATGGCATGACAATGACTGAGGCGGCTATAATGATTCAAGCAAACCTCAGAATATCAACCGTGGCATCAATCGTCAGAACTTTCCGCAATGAGAAACGGTCATTGCATGCACGGTCTTGAAGTCTTCAGCATGCACTGAACATTAGGATACTTACTGTCAATTGTCAAATGACTGTATAACTGCATGCTAATGTGTACCACAGAAGTGACTAAATGTGCTCTAACTGTAATTTTCCCAGCAGAATTGAGACCAGGCCAAATAGGGGAGGCAGAGGCAAAATTCTGACTGACCAACAAGAGTGGGATGTGGTCAATTTGGTTCATGCCAGAAATGATATTCACTTTACAGAAATTTGGCAGCACATCTTGGACAATGACGACATGTTCAACAATGTGGAAGCCATACGTTTGCCGACTATTGCACACATGCTGAAAAGGCACCAGGTGTCTCTAAAACAGCTATACCATGTGCCTTTCGAAAGAAATGCAGACAGAATGAAGCAGCTGAGAACTGAGTATGTTCAGATGCCTGTTGTGAAAAATTCTACATCATTGTAATTCTCTTTCCAAAATGTATTTTTAAAGGGTGAAGGAGCTGAATTCTGACGAAAACCATCACAAATTCCTCTTTTTGGATGAGGCAGGCTTCAACCTGGGCAAGATAAGGTGGAGAGGTCGGAATTTCATTGGCCATCCAAGTACCTGGACGACTTGGGGCCAACATCACCATGTGTGCGGCTATATCAGAAGATGGTGTGGTGGGACACAGACCTCGTATTGGATCATATAATGCAGCTCTCCTTGTAACCTTCCTTGATGAGCTAAAGCAGGTCTGTAGAGCTGATGGCGTGACCTATGCCATTGTGTGGGATAATGTCAGATTCAAACATGCTCAAATAGTGCAAGCATGGTTTCAGGCCCATCCACATTTTACCACCCTGTACTTATCCCCATACTCTCCTTTCATAAAACTCAACTGAGGAATTTTTCTGCCCGTCTCCTGGCCATGGATGTCGCATGCAATGACATCACGGCAGACCAGTGTCAGGTCTGGATTCACCCGAAGATTCTTCCCAAGATGTTTGGCTAATGATAACATCCATTGTGATGAGAACCTGTGGCCAAATCCACAAGACAGGGTTGATGGAAATATAGAAGTACAGTAATCAATCCTTTGTTTTGCTTTTTACAGTAAGTCAGGTAAGGAACACTGCAGTTGAGGTTTTACTGTAGTTTAAAAAAAAAAAAATGTTTAGCTGATTATTTTTGCTTTGATTCAAAGAAACCTACGCTGTGATTTTATTGTATTTCATCAATACATTTCAGATTTTGTTCAATGACTCCACTGTGTCTGTAGTACTCTCTCTACTAGTCCTTTTACAGTGACGTATTTACGTGTAGTACCATAATGAAACATGTATCACATATTTTGTACTACAATATTTAATGATTTTACAAACAACTGCACAGTAACACTATCGGTATCTTGTGTGTGGGTTATCTAAATGAATGTTCCTATGGTATTTCTTGATACGTTAGTTATTTGAACCAATGATTCTGCAAGTGCAAGGTTTCGTTAAAGACAAGCCTGTGTTACAAGTGACGACCGTTTTGTGTCTAGAGTTTTGAAAAATTACCACAAGGTTCTGAGATTAGTGCCAAAATGATTGTAAAAAACGGTATTTCTCCGAGGGCTTCAGTAGAATATAATAGAAAATGCATATCCATTTGCAGCACAACGTTTGCTGCAGAGCAGGGACCCTAAAGCGGGTTAGGGGCTATGTGGCTTGCTTAAGCAGTGGGTAGCACCTTGGTACATTGAGTTGTCTGGATGGGGTGTCTTCTAGGCATCTAGGCTCCCCCCAGTAACACACCTTCAGATCTACACCTTCACTATACCCCAACCCTAACCCTACCCTAAACTTGCTTGCAGCATGTCCTTGAGTAACATCCACTGTTCAAATGTTGAAATGACATCTGTCGATGCAGCGTCTTTGCTCCTAAACATTGGAGTAAACAATTTTGTGGTGTCAACCGTGTTTCACGAGGAACCAAAACCACTGAAAAGGAAACAGGCCCGGAACGCGACCCTGCTGCAACCAACACAACTGATGATGTGTGCAGATTAAGTACACTGTGTCACCTGATGTATGTATGTGTGTGTGTGTGTGTGTGTGTGTGTGTGTGTGTGTGTGTGTGTGTGTGTGTGTGTGTGTGTGTGTGTGTGTGTGTGTGTGTGTGTGTGTGTGTGTGTGTGTGTGTGTGTGTGTGTGTGTGTGTGTGTGTGTGTGTGTGTGTGTGTGTGTGTGTGTGTGTGTGTGTGTGTGTGTGTGTGTGACAGTGCAGTAGGGGTTTAATTGTGAGACAACAGTGCAGTCATGTTTTGTGCGTTTCAATTGTTGAGCAGAGCCTGTTGAAGGTACAGACACGCTCATGGACTCATACATCTCCTGTTGCTGGCTAGTGCTCTACCTTTTCTTTGGTGAGATCATCATCTTAGTAGTCTGATAAACAGTCAAATCAAACCAACTGAAAAAAAGCACATTTTTGGTAAGACTCCTTTGATATCATCTCTTTCTCCGTTGTAGGCGGTGGTTCTACAGTAACCATCCAAGGCTATGTCGGTGACGTTGTGACCCTAACATGTAAGTATGACGCCCGGCATTATGGTACGCTCTCTGTCTGCTGGGGTCGTGGTCACATCCCCAACAGCGGCTGTGGCAATGAGGTCCTCAGGACGGAGGGAGTCAAAGTGACCCACAGGGCTTCGGTCCGGTACAATCTCCAGGGTGATCTGAGGGCAGGGGATGTCTCTCTGACCATCACCCAAGCACAGGTGAAGGATTCTGGGTTATATGGCTGCCGTGTGGATATACCTGGATGGTTCAATGACCAGAAACACCATCTGGCACTCGTCATCAAGCCCGGTGAGCGAACAATTGTGCGTTTAAGCCATTTAGTCATTTAGACAGTCATTTCATTAGATCAAATTAAGATTAGTTACAAGGTTTGCTGAAAACTTTCTGTCGAGCAGGGAAGGCTATCTATGCAATGTCAACAAGACTAACTTGACCATCATCTATACTTATCTAGTGGGGGGTAAGCTGAGCTCCCCTTGTTTCTTGGAAACCATACACAAAATGTATCAAATATTTAGGCAGAGGTCATTATTTCATGAAGTATGTGATTGAAAAAAACACATGGATAAGGATAAGTCCAAAAAACAAATTCTCACCAAATGAATGAATTGTGTTAGAGGTTTCATGATATCTTTGTTATTATTTTATATATATATTTCCCTTGACGGGGTGATGCTGAATGTAAAAAAAAAAAAGCTCAAATCATTCCATTTCAATCTATTTTAGCTCCTGAAACAACACCTGAACCGTGGATCCCTAGAGAGAGCACAACAGTTGGCTACACTAAAGGTACTATGTTTACAATGGCTATTAGTTTGTGTTAAATGCAGTGGTGGAAAAGTACCCAATTTTCATACTTGAGTAAAAGTAAAGATACCTTAAAACTTCTTCAGGATTGATGGGTACCCTGCGGGACGGTTGAGCTAATGTAGGCTAATGCGATTAGCACGAGGTTGCAAATAACAAGAACATTTCCCAGGACATAAACATATCTGATATTGGCAGAAAGCTTAAATTCTTGTGAATCTAACTGCACTGTCCAATTTACAGTAGCTATTACAGTGAAAGAATACCATGCTATTGTTTGAGGAGAGTGCACAATTTGGGCAGTCTTGATACAACAGTTTGAACAGAAATGCAAAGGTTCATTAGATCAAATTAAGATTAGTTAAAAGGTTTACTGAAAACTTTCTGTAGAGCAGGGAAGGCTATCTATACAATCTTGACCATTGCCTATACTTATCTATAGGGGAGACTGGGGGGTAAACTGAGCCATCCTTGTTTCTTGGAAAGCATACACAAAATGAATCATGTGACCAAATATATAGGAAGTGGGCATCATTTCATGGAGTATGTGATTGAAGAAACCACATGGAAAAAGATTTAAAAAACAAATTTTCACCAAATGAATTTATTGTGTTAGAGGTTTCATGATATCTTTGTTATTATTTTATATATATATTTCCCTTGACGGGGTGATGCTGAATGTAAAATAAATGCTCAACTTACCCCACTCTTCTCTACGTCAAATTCAATCAGTCCATTTGAATTTATTTCAGCTCCCGAAACAACCCCTGAACCGTGGATCCCTAGAGAGAGCACAACAGTTGGCTACACTAAAGGTACTATGTTTACAATGGCTATTAGTTTGTGTTAAATGCAGTGGTGGAAAAGTACCCAATTTTCATACTTGAGTAAAAGTAAAGATACCTTAAAACTTCTTCAGGATTGATGGGTACCCTGCGGGACGGTTGAGCTAATGTAGGCTAATGCGATTAGCATGAGGTTGCAAATAACAAGAACATTTCCCAGGACATAAACATATCTGATATTGGCAGAAAGCTTAAATTCTTGTGAATCTAACTGCACTGTCCAATTTACAGTAGCTATTACAGTGAAAGAATACCATGCTATTGTTTGAGGAGAGTGCACAATTTGGGCAGTCTTGATACAACAGTTTGAACAGAAATGCAAAGGTTCATTAGATCAAATTAAGATTAGTTAAAAGGTTTACTGAAAACTTTCTGTAGAGCAGGGAAGGCTATCTATACAAACTTGACCATTGTCTATACTTATCTATAGGGGAGACTGGGGGGTAAACTGAGCCATCCTTGTTTCTTGGAAAGCATACACAAAATTAATCATGTGACCAAATATATAGGAAGTGGGCATCATTTCATGGAGTATGTGATTGAAGAAACCACATGGAAAAAGATTTAAAAAACAAATTTTCACCAAATGAATTTATTGTGTTAGAGGTTTCATGATATCTTTGTTATTATTTTATATATATATTTCCCTTGACGGGGTGATGCTGAATGTAAAATAAATGCTCAACTTACCCCACTCTTCTCTACGTCAAATTCAATCAGTCCATTTGAATTTATTTCAGCTCCCGAAACAACCCCTGAACCGTGGATCCCTAGAGAGAGCACAACAGTTGGCTACACTAAAGGTACTATGTTTACAATGGCTATTAGTTTGTGTTAAATGCAGTGGTGGAAAAAGTACCCAATTGTCATACTTGAGTAAGAGGAAAGATACCTTAAAACTTCTTCAGGATTGGTGGGTACCCTGCGGGACGTTTGAGCTAACATAGGCTAATGCGATTAGCATAAGGTTGTAAATAACAAGAACATTTCCCAGGACATAGACATATCTGATATTGGCAGAAAGCTTAAATTCTTGTTAATCTAACTCCACTGTCCAATTTACAGTAGCTATTACAGTGAAAGAATGCCATGCTATTGTAACAGTTTGAACAGAAATGCAATGGTTCATTGGATCAGACTAAAACTTTGCGCATACACTGCTGCTGGTGGCCAATATCTAAATTGCACCTGGGCTGGAATAATACATTATGGCTTTTCTCTTGCATTTCAAAGATTACGGTGCAAAAAAAATATAACAGTTGTTTTTTTTTATTTTATTATCTTTACCAGATGTTATATTTTCCTACATTCCTTTCACATTTCCACACACTTCAAAGTGTTTCCTTTCAAATGGTACCAATAAAATGTATAACCTTGCTTCAGGGCCTGAGCTACAGGCAGTTAGATTTGGGAATGTCATTTTAGGCGAAAATTGAAAAAATCTTTACGGATAGCCAGCGGCATGCTCCAACACTGCTCCATAAGCAGTTCTTTCAAGTATTTTTTACTTAAGTACTTTACACCACTGGTTGAATGCACTGTTGATTGCTGTTAAAATCATTACGCAAATACATATATATAATTTGTTTACATTGAACCTTTATTTACAGTGCCTTGCGAAAGTATTCGCCCCCCTTGAACTTTGCGACCTTTTGCCACATTTCAGGCTTCAAACATAAAGATATAAAACTGTATTTTTTTGTGAAGAATCAACAACAAGTGGGACACAATCATGAAGTGGAACGACATTTATTGGATATTTCAAACTTTTTTAACAAATCAAAAACGGAAAAATTGGGCGTGCAAAATTATTCAGCCCCCTTAAAGTTAATACTTTGTAGCGCCACCTTTTGCTGCGATTACAGCTGTAAGTTGCTTGGGGTATGTCTCTATCAGTTTTGCACATCGAGAGACTGAATTTTTTTCCCATTCCTCCTTGCAATACAGCTCGAGCTCAGTGAGGTTGGATGGAGAGCATTTGTGAACAGCAGTTTTCAGTTCTTTCCACAGATTCTCGATTGGATTCAGGTCTGGACTTTGACTTGGCCATTCTAACACCTGGATATGTTTATTTTTGAACCATTCCATTGTAGATTTTGCTTTATGTTTTGGATCATTGTCTTGTTGGAAGACAAATCTCTGTCCCAATCTCAGGTCTTTTGCAGACTCCATCAGGTTTTCTTCACAGTGCTCCTTGGGATGTTTAAAGCTTGGGAAATCTTTTTGTATCCAAATCCGGCTTTAAACTTCTTCACAACAGTATCTCGGACCTGCCTGGTGTGATCCTTGTTCTTCATGATGCTCTCTGCGCTTTTAACGTACCTCTGAGACTATCACAGTGCAGGTGCATTTATACGGAGACTTGATTACACACAGGTGGATTGTATTTATCATCATTAGTCATTTAGGTCAACATTGGATCATTCAGAGATCCTCACTGAACTTCTGGAGAGAGTTTGCTGCACTGAAAGTAAAGGGGCTGAATAATTTTGCACGCCCAATTTTTCAGTTTTTGATTTGTTAAATTTTTTTGAAATATCCAATAAATGTCGTTCCACTTCATGATTGTGTCCCACTTGTTGTTGATTCCTCACAAAAAAATACAGTTTTATATCTTTATGTTTGAAGCCTGAAATGTGGCACCCTATGGGACTCCCAATCCAGGCCGGTTGTGATACAGCCTGGATACCATGTTGATGCAATTGGATTATGTTGATACATTACCGTAAATCGAAGTAACTGGGAAACAATGTCCAACCAGTTTATGTGTGGCGGGATTATTTAACGACTGTATCAGAAACACTTCCAATAACTGCCGTCTCATCTACTTGTCAGAGCAAACCACAACAATGCAGACAACAATGGGTTTGTCAGGTAAAATCAAATCACCTACTCTATTATATTACATCCTGTATCACTTTACAAGGTACCATCTAGAAAGATCTAATAAAGGGAATTCATCCTGCTTAATGGCCCTTTTTAATAACTCGGATAACTGTGTTGTCTCCAGTACCTCCAGACCCTCCCAGAGTGGCAATCCGAGAAATATCAGCTCGGTCCATCTCTGTATGGTGGAGCGCTGGCTTCGATGGAAACACCCCCATCACAGGTTTCCGCCTGGAATGCAAGAGCCAATCGGGTAAACTAACAGAAATAACCAGACTTGCACTTCCTAATAGCTTGAATTAATGGGTGCTACAAATAGTACAATTTGAATGTTTACTCACTCTTCGTATTTTTTTGCTGAAACAGACTCCTGGGTAGATGGAGTACGAGGCAGCAATATTCTGCCTTGGATGAGAGAGACCGCTGTCAATGACCTGCGACCCTTTTACACCTACAACATCCGCATGTTCACCAAGAACGACATGGGCTTGAGTAAACCCAGCAACGAGCTCACCATCACCACTAAGGAAGCAGGTATATCCCCTGATCAAACAACCTGAGGCTAAATCTCAAATGAGATTGACCGCCTCTGTCACTATCTCTGTCACTTCGAGCTAAGTAAATGTCATCATTTGTAAAGCATCTGAAAAATATGTCCTCCCTCTAGCCCCTGATGGTCCCCCACAGGATGTGAAGCTTGAAGCCCTTTCCTCCCACAGCATCAGAGTCACATGGAGGGTACCTTGCTCTTTTTACCAATTTTTTTGTATTTGTATTTGTGTTTTTTTGTGATTCAATTGTCTTGTCCTCTTCCCCGTGCAGGCCCCTGAGTTGTCCCTCCAGAACGGGCTGATCCGGGGCTACCAGCTCCGCTACGGTGAGTACAGTCCCCGAGAACGGCTTCCTGTCAGGGTGGTGCATCTGATGGACGGATCAGAGAGCTTCACCATGAACAGCCTGCAGGAGGCGACAAAGTACAGTGTGACGCTGCACACCATCAACAGAGCAGGCCTGGGGCCGTCTTCACAGGAGCTTGTCTGCTCCACTCTGACTAATGGTGAGGAGAGGTTTTCAATGGTTAGCTTTTGTGAAGTGAAGTGTAATTACGACTTGCCCCATAGTTATTAGAGTAAAGAAAATGCACACATGAATTGGTTATGTGCATGTATTCAACTACCAATATACTTATCTTCTTTGTCAGATGATCAGCAGCATATGACAACAACTCAAGCAACAACAGCACTTCAGACAGGTGATAACCTGACTCCAACAATTTATTGAGAGAGATTTTAACTATGAGAAAAATGAAACTGCAGTTGAATATAGGCTCATTTTCACTAGGTGCTATTGATCATGTTAACCTGTAATGTCTTTCAAGAACATTCAACCTCAACCATTGCGACAACAACATCTTCAACTGAGACATGGCTGCTTGTCACTGACAGTCCCACTCAAGGTAGGCTATCGTGTTGCTTTTCACGGTGCATAATTATACAACCCAGAGCACAACTCTTCAATTCCTCAAAATAGTAAGCACATATTCACTTCCCCTAACAACAGACTGACCAGCTTCTCATCTCTTTGTCCTGTTTCCTGTACCATATAGGTCAGAGGGTAGACGACTTCTCAACCACTAGAGCACTAAGTAACTCTACGACTGACCCAGCGTTGAGTAAAAAAGTGTGTTCACATTTCTGTATTCTGTACTTGGATACTTAAAATGTGCATTGTTGACAATATTATTAGTACCAAACTAATAACTTGTGTTTTTATTACTGAGGAACAGAGCGGTCATCTTGTTGCCATCCTAGTGCCAGTGCTGGTGCTGGGGCTGCTTGTTGTCATGGCGATCATATGGCAATTTAGGCGTGAGTAAGCCTACAGAATTATAGATTATCATATGGATCCCTTTTCAGATATTTTTGATTCTCTCCTAATCTATCCCCCTCTCTTTAGGTACCACATTGAAAAAAGGCAACTGGAAAATGTAAGCCTAAAGTAATAAATACCGATATCCCACTTTGTCATTTGATCTAAGTATAGTTCTACACGTCCCTCCCAGGTACTACATTTTCTCATCTCTCCCTCGTTCAGATTATGGAAGAACAACGACTTTCTGTCCTTCGGGGACTCCGAGCCAGCACTGTAGAGACCTCTGGGATGTTAGAATTCCAATCAAGATCATGCAGTGATCACCGTGGGGTTAACATAAAGAGTAAGATGATATATATGATGTCAACTATGCCATAGTGATAGGAAGTGTTACTAATCGACCGGGGCCTCCCACTGAACTGATATTGAAAGAGTACTTATCTTACAATGAGATCAACTGCAATGTACACGATTTGACGTTTGTGTGCACATGTTAATAAATACTTGCTTATAGCTCGCCTGACTCTTTTTTTATGGGCTCACGCACGGATACAGTCACTATAAACAATTTCATGGGTCCAGTCGCTGTCAACAATTTCATGGGTCCAGTCGCTATCAACAATTTGATGGGTCTAGTTGCTGTCAACAATTTCATGGGTCCAGTCGCTATCAGCGATTTCATGGGTCCAGTTGCTATCAACAATTTCATGGGTCTAGTTGCTATAAACAATTTCATGTGTCCAGTTGCTATCAAAAATGTCACGGTTCCAGTTGCTATCAACAATTTCGGAAACACTACAGCACATTTACAGCAACACTTCAATACAACATCCAGTCTGTCCTATAGCCACCAGGGGGGTACAGACACATGGTTGTATAAGAGGGGACTTCGATTACATTCCAGTGTTCACTCAGCCCTCTATCTCTCAGAGCCTGCATGTATTTCTCCAGGGGCCGCGGCTCTGAGACTCTCTGAGGCGCTGTAGCCCGCTGGATTTCCACCCATCTGTCCTGTAAATCTCGCAATTGGTCTAATTAATGTGCTGAATGTGGAGATGTGTTACCTCTGTGGAGCCAGGCCCAGGCAGCAGCTGTTACTGAGGGAGTTCCCCACAACGGGGGAGCGGAGGGGGGATACCCACCCAGGCCTCTCCCCACTCCCTTAGCCCCCCCCCCCATGCAGGGCCCACACAGTGGAGTTAGGATGGAGGGATGGATAAAAAGATGAACTGATGGATGGACGGATGAATGTCCTCAGTGACAGATAATAGGCTAAAGCTTCTCAAGCATCATCCTAATACTTTCTTTACTCAAGTCCTCCTTGTGGACCAGTTTCTGAATATGGAAATAATCAACAAGTTACAAGTTGCTGGACCATGCCACTCCAGGCCATGGGGGGAAATCCCTGTCTTCAAAATTCTTCACCTCTTCCTACCCCTGTATTCCAGCTTTAGCATGAACCAATGGCATTCAAAGAAGCACATGTTGTACGGCTGGTGCCAGGAGTTTGTTTGTTACCCATAGCAGTATGCTATAACCCTCCACTCTCCATGCCACGCTGTGGCTATGGCCTAAACACACTGGTGCCACATCCCTCCTCTCTGCCGGAGGACTTCCTTCTATCTCTGCCTCAGTCTGTCTCTCTGTAGTGTTCTCTCTCTTTCTTTTTCTCTATTTGTCTCTCTCTCTCTCTCTCTTTTTCTCTCGCATTCTCTGTCCTGTCCTATGAAAACATACAACATTGATCCCTCAGTCCGGGGGCCCTACTTCCTTCCTTCCATCCCCCCATCCCAACCCCACTGATTACTCAGATGAAGGGTAGATAAACAAACCGAGGGATGGTCGAGGAATGGCGGGAAGGAGGAGTGGCGGGGTGTCTTTGATGCAGTTGAACGCACATTCAGATTGATTAGAGAGAGCTTTGATCGGTCATGGAGCCACCAGCTGATGGAGTCTTGGCCCCACTTATCCTTGCCTGGTCCCCATGGCCCTCCTAGGCCACTGCCTGGCACCCAACCAAACTAGAGATGAGGAAACAGAAGGATGAGATGAATAGAAACGCCCTTTATTTCAACAACAACTCAAGCATGAGCTACTCTTTCTCCATCAGCAACACTGTCTCACACCCCATCCCCTTCAATCTCCCTCCCCCTACCTAGTAGTTGGTAGTTCAAGGTCTCAGCTTTTGCATGCAGGTGGGTGGAGTGGAGTGGATAATGGGTGTAGTGGTGGGGATGGAGTTAGTATGGCAATACATCAACACAATGGCTTTGGCCACATCAAGGCTCTATGGTGCAGGAAGGGGAAGCTATGTACTGTACCACACACACCAAAGCCTGAGCTCCATCCATGGGGGGAGGGCTGGTCTACAGGTCTGACTGTCCCAGCTCGGGTGAATGTCCCTGGGCCTGAGGAGAGCCAGATGTTGCCCCTTCTGGAGCTCCCTATAAAGTCCTGAGGAAGGAGCAGATGAGAGCAAGAAACGGAAGGAAAGCGAAAGATGAGGGGGGCGTGGGCAGAAGAAGAAAGAGGGGAGATGGCTGTAGGGAGGGTGGGGGATAGGGGGTAACACTGGTGGTTTTGGGGGGAGAAGGGGCTGGCTTTTCCGTGATGAAAGAAACCTTAATAGATTCAACATAAGGTAGACCCCTAAACACAAAGGAGGGGCATACTAACTTTTCAAATTGTAGTAGCAGTACAACTTGTGCCAATGAACAGCAGAAATAAATGGATACACTCAGGATAGGAATAAGACAGACTGGTGGGATAGAGCGGTGAATCATTCTATTTTTCAGAATAATGCACTCAATGGATTGGGAATGAACCTTTTAGATGCTGTTTGAGAAGAGAAAAAAGGAAAATGTTAGACTACATGGATAAAAACAAAATAATAATTGCTTTGCTTGCTCTTTGATGGATTGATCATTAGGGGCTTTACTTAGTTGTCTATATCGCAGAAGTGCAAAACATGTTTCTGTGTATAATT